>NC_061811.1:1169662-1469662 GCF_021462225.1 Girardinichthys multiradiatus
AACAATTTCTTTCATTTTTGTCTTAATCAGTATTAGTAGTATTTTATACCAATAACAAAGCAATGACAAAGTGACCACAGTGTTATATGGCAGACCTACCTGGCTGGTTGATGACAGCGGCAGAGTCTTGCAGGTATTCCAGTAAAACCTCTGCAATTTCTTGCAATCTTTGCTGAGGTATGGCAGAGACAACCTTGGCCATCCCACTCACACTGCAAAGATTGGAACAAATCTTTCAGACACTGTCCCTTGAGAGTACTCTGTAGATTGGAGCATTCAAGTCTTGATTGTACTTAAAATCCAACTCACATGATGTGATAGTTTGTGCAGTTCATGTTGGTAGTTACACCTCGGAGCATTTCTGGAGTGAAACTTGCAAGGACGGGGACCAGTTTGACATGGAACCAACCAAAAAAGTCCTGTTCAGTGAACTCTGGGAAAGAGGGACTGATGATGATGTAGGTCTTGTTCATAATGCGATCCCTCACGTCAGCCTGGAACTCTGGGACCTTACAAAGTATGACATGAGAGAAATCCAACACCACTAAGTTGCTATGATGCAAGTCCACCATACAGTATTTTTCAAAGGTTGCAAAAACAGGAGCGTTCTATGAATCATTGCACGTTATGATTTTGGAGGCTACAAATAAGCTTCTGAGTACCATTAGATGTGGTTTCATAAGAACAGGGTTTCTTTTGCCACTTGAAGGTGTAGCTTACCTCCTCCTGCTCTGTAAGCTTTGTAAAGAATTCATCCACGTTGTCAACAGCGTTTCCATTTTCCAGTCGCTCAAAGACTCGGTCGATAAATTTTGTGTCATTTGAGATGTCTGAGCTCAGCAGTAACTGTGCTACCTGAGAGGGTGACAGTTCTGACAAGGCTTGGGCCTGCAGAAATAGAAAGCAAGAATTCAGGTAGAAGTTATTGTAAAGCGTCAGGGTGGAAAAGTCTGTAGAGCCCCATAAACCAATAAACTCTGCTAGTTACTCACACTGGAGAAGTTTGGATTGAAGGTTTGCAAATCCTCTATGGTTGCAAAAGCAGAGAAATTGCCAAGGTTGGCTTGCAGCCAGAGTTGACTACCATCGGCAGAGGACACACAACCTGGGTCTGCAATATTACAGGAAGTCAGAACACTGCCTTGTTAAAACCACATGCAATCAATACATTACCAAGGAGACCCTGGGAGACTGCCTTTACCTGGCAAATCTTTTCTGGAAAGGAACGGTCGGATGAAGTGAGTAAACACTGTTCGCTTTCTGTTGTTGTCCATCAATGGGCTTTGGTTGCTGAATGCCTCAAGGCTACAATTTGAGCAAAGGATTTTAACGTCAAATGAATGTGCTAATTTCTTACAGATATTGTGTACGGTCATGCAATAAGTCTCGCATCTACTTACACAAGCTGATATGTCTGGCAGCTGAAGTTGTAGGTGCCAAGGCAGGAGAGGAAATTTGTTGACGGGGAGGCCAGGAACGGACGGAGCTCCATCTGGAACCTACTTCTAATGGCATCCTTACTCTTCAGTTCATCCTGAGTAAGCTTTTTAACTACCACTTCTCCCAGAGCATCAAGTGCATTGGAATAAGCAGAGTTCATGGTGGTGGGGGCCTAGAATTTGGGGAAAAATTGGTTGGATGTAGAAATTACACCAAGAAGCGTTGAGTATTTGGAAATGATCTCACTGGATATACCATGGTGGCGAACATGTCAAGAGCCTGGCTGAGTACGGGAGAAGCTTTGTGGAAAAGAAGCTGCCAAACTTCCACCACATATGGCTTGTTGCTTTCCACAGAGCATGTCAGGAGTGTGGCCAAGTTGCCTGCTGTGAGGTTTGTTGGCTAAAGAAGAAATCAAGCAAACTTTGAGCATGTGGGCTTTTTCCACATTATACTACAGCGAAGAGCAAAATGTTGTCTTGGATTTACAGCTTGCACAAAAACATCTTACTGTGGTACAGGCATGTTCAATGATGGTAAAATTGCACACGGCTGACGTGGAATTGTTATCCTCCAGTGTCTTCTGGAGTTGAGAGCTGTGCAAAGTAACGATAAATACATTGTAGCTTTGGTTACATGTTGTAAAGTAACTTGCTAACTCAGCATCAGACAAGACATTGATCCTCTTACCTGTCTACCCCCCAGCAGATGAGCATTTCTATAAAAACACCAGAGATGTGTATCATGTATTGGTATTTGACAAATGCTGTTGTTTCATCAATTTATAAATCAGGGATATTCAGGAGACTTACCATCAACATGTGTCTCTTTGCACTGGGGACAAACAATGCAACAATTGTTAGATTAGCGGCAAAAGCTATACAACATTATAGAACCCGGGCATCACTGCCATTACTAAGGTAATGTGCCACACTTTAGTCTCTTAAATGAACATGACATGGTGGATATATTGTGTGTAATGCACCTCTGAACCTGGGCTTACCGTGAAAGAATCAAGTTCTGCACAATCTGTTTGAAAGAAAACACAAATTAGACACAACATCAATATGTATTTTAATCTAGCAGTGGTACTGGGCTTTTCTGAAGGAATTTGTCAGCAAAGCATTCTCCACACATACCTGGGAAGGTCTCCTGTAGTGATTCCAAGCTAGCTCTCACGTCCATTGAAATGCCCAGTGGCAGGAATTCCAGGCTTTCCATTAGACCAGTGACTCTGAAAAGAAAAACACAGTAATTATTGGGACTAGTATGGAACCATACTTTGATGTGGATCAAACCCAAAGACTCAGATTCCTGTCTTACATAGCTTCGTAGGATTCACAGCTGATGTTACTGGGTATCACCCGCAGGCTGTCAGGATGGAGGCTTGCTATGACAGGAACCAAATAGACCTGGAACCACAGCTCATAGTCTTCTACTTCAAAGGAGACAAATTTAGGAGCGAGGCCGTTCAAAGTCAGGTTTAAGATGGTCTCTCGTACAGCCGCATTTAGGATGAAGGTTGTGTTTGTCTGCAAACAAAAGAATGCAAATTGTAGCTCAGGAGGAGTTTTTATTGAGATAAAATCCTGCAAATAGATCAGGAAGCTCTGTGGCAAAGCTTTGGACTCTGCTTTTATTAAAACCATGACCAGAGATTTCTTGGCCAACATTTGATCCAACAGTTGTACCAAATATGCATTACTTCAGTTTGTTTTTGACCTCTTTTAAGCACCGCATGAGTCCAAAGCAAGAGATCTATGGCCTGATATTTAATATATATATATATATCAATATAAAATGTGGGACAAATATGGCAAAGTTAAAGTTTGGCATTTACCTGCTGGAGGATCTGTGTGAACACTTGGAAAAACTGACCAAGCTGCTCTTCATCACCAGACTCTGTCAGGTTTGTGAGCACCTCCTTTACAAGGATGGCATCTTCCAGACCACCGCTGTCTGGATCCATTATCAGCTCAGCTTTCTGTGTTGGTGAAAGAACATTCACGAGTGCTCCCTGATGAGACAAACAAAGGGAACACATGAATTTCTGTTCTCTTGGACATGACACACCAAGCCGTGTGTGGACCAGCCACAAAGTGGAGATCGTGCTCTTGTTCTTAGAGAAGATCTACAGTAGGATGTCTAACTTACCAGAGAGAGGTTGAAGAATTTGAGCTCAGAATATGTTATGTATGGAGAAAATGGACCCAGGTTTGTTTCAATCCATTGGGCATCAGTCTTGATTCCTGTCCTGCAATCTAAAGCACATGTATGCACATTTGAACTTTGCTTTCTTCAAACAATTTCTTTCATTTTTGTCTTAATCAGTATTAGTAGTATTTTATACCAATAACAAAGCAATGACAAAGTGACCACAGTGTTATATGGCAGACCTACCTGGCTGGTTGATGACAGCGGCAGAGTCTTGCAGGTATTCCAGTAAAACATCTGCAATTTCTTGCAGTCTTTGCTGAGGTATGGCAGAGACAACCTTGGCCATCCCACTCACACTGCAAAGATTGGAACAAATCTTTCAGACACTGTCCCTTGAGAGTACTCTGTAGATTGGAGCATTCAAGTCTTGATTGTACTTAAAATCCAACTCACATGATGTGATAGTTTGTGCAGTTCATGTTGGTAGTTACACCTCGGAGCATTTCTGGAGTGAAACTTGCAAGGACGGGGACCAGTTTGACATGGAACCAACCAAAAAAGTCCTGTTCAGTGAACTCTGGGAAAGAGGGACTGATGATGATGTAGGTCTTGTTCATAATGCGATCCCTCACGTCAGCCTGGAACTCTGGGACCTTACAAAGTATGACATGAGAGAAATCCAACACCACTAAGTTGCTATGATGCAAGTCCACCATACAGTATTTTTCAAAGGTTGCAAAAACAGGAGCGTTCTATGAATCATTGCACGTTATGATTTTGGAGGCTACAAATAAGCTTCTGAGTACCATTAGATGTGGTTTCATAAGAACAGGGTTTCTTTTGCCACTTGAAGGTGTAGCTTACCTCCTCCTGCTCTGTAAGCTTTGTAAAGAATTCATCCACGTTGTCAACAGCGTTTCCATTTTCCAGTCGCTCAAAGACTCGGTCGATAAATTTTGTGTCATTTGAGATGTCTGAGCTCAGCAGTAACTGTGCTACCTGAGAGGGTGACAGTTCTGACAAGGCTTGGGCCTGCAGAAATAGAAAGCAAGAATTCAGGTAGAAGTTATTGTAAAGCGTCAGGGTGGAAAAGTCTGTAGAGCCCCATAAACCAATAAACTCTGCTAGTTACTCACACTGGAGAAGTTTGGATTGAAGGTTTGCAAATCCTCTATGGTTGCAAAAGCAGAGAAATTGCCAAGGTTGGCCTGCAGCCAGAGTTGACTACCATCGGCAGAGGACACACAACCTGGGTCTGCAATATTACAGGAAGTCAGAACACTGCCTTGTTAAAACCACATGCAATCAACACATTACCAAGGAGACCCTGGGAGACTGCCTTTACCTGGCAAATCTTTTCTGGAAAGGAACGGTCGGATGAAGTGAGTAAACACTGCTTCGCTTTCTGTTGTTGTCCATCAATGGGCTTTGGTTGCTGAATGCCTCAAGGCTACAATTTGAGCAAAGGATTTTAACGTCAAATGAATGTGCTAATTTCTTACAGATATTGTGTACGGTCATGCAATAAGTCTCGCATCTACTTACACAAGCTGATATGTCTGGCAGCTGAAGTTGTAGGTGCCAAGGCAGGAGAGGAAATTTGTTGACGGGGAGGCCAGGAACGGACGGAGCTCCATCTGGAACCTACTTCTAATGGCATCCTTACTCTTCAGTTCATCCTGAGTAAGCTTTTTAACTACCACTTCTCCCAGAGCATCAAGTGCATTGGAATAAGCAGAGTTCATGGTGGTGGGGGCCTAGAATTTGGGGAAAAATTGGTTGGATGTAGAAATGACACCAAGAAGCGTTGAGTATTTGGAAATGATCTCACTGGATATACCATGGTGGCGAACATGTCAAGAGCCTGGCTGAGTACGGGAGAAGCTTTGTGGAAAAGAAGCTGCCAAACTTCCACCACATATGGCTTGTTGCTTTCCACAGAGCATGTCAGGAGTGTGGCCAAGTTGCCTGCTGTGAGGTTTGTTGGCTAAAGAAGAAATCAAGCAAACTTTGAGCATGTGGGCTTTTTCCACATTATACTACAGCAAAGAGCAAAATGTTGTCTTGGATTTACAGCTTGCACAAAAACATCTTACTGTGGTACAGGCATGTTCAATGATGGTAAAATTGCACACGGCTGACGTGGAATTGTTATCCTCCAGTGTCTTCTGGAGTTGAGAGCTGTGCAAAGTAACGATAAATACATTGTAGCTTTGGTTACATGTTGTAAAGTAACTTGCTAACTCAGCATCAGACAAGACATTGATCCTCTTACCTGTCTACCCCCCAGCAGATGAGCATTTCTATAAAAACACCAGAGATGTGTATCATGTATTGGTATTTGACAAATGCTGTTGTTTCATCAATTTATAAATCAGGGATATTCAGGAGACTTACCATCAACATGTGTCTCTTTGCACTGGGGACAAACAATGCAACAATTGTTAGATTAGCGGCAAAAGCTATACAACATTATAGAACCCGGGCATCACTGCCATTACTAAGGTAATGTGCCACACTTTAGTCTCTTAAATGAACATGACATGGTGGATATATTGTGTGTAATGCACCTCTGAACCTGGGCTTACCGTGAAAGAATCAAGTTCTGCACAATCTGTTTGAAAGAAAACACAAATTAGACACAACATCAATATGTATTTTAATCTAGCAGTGGTACTGGGCTTTTCTGAAGGAATTTGTCAGCAAAGCATTCTCCACACATACCTGGGAAGGTCTCCTGTAGTGATTCCAAGCTAGCTCTCACGTCCATTGAAATGCCCAGTGGCAGGAATTCCAGGCTTTCCATTAGACCAGTGACTCTGAAAAGAAAAACACAGTAATTATTGGGACTAGTATGGAACCATACTTTGATGTGGATCAAACCCAAAGACTCAGATTCCTGTCTTACATAGCTTCGTAGGATTCACAACTGATGTTACTGGGTATCACCCGCAGGCTGTCAGGATGGAGGCTTGCTATGACAGGAACCAAATAGACCTGGAACCACAGCTCATAGTCTTCTACTTCAAAGGAGACAAATTTAGGAGCGAGGCCGTTCAAAGTCAGGTTTAAGATGGTCTCTCGTACAGCCGCATTTAGGATGAAGGTTGTGTTTGTCTGCAAACAAAAGAATGCAAATTGTAGCTCAGGAGGAGTTTTTATTGAGATAAAATCCTGCAAATAGATCAGGAAGCTCTGTGGCAAAGCTTTGGACTCTGCTTTTATTAAAACCATGACCAGAGATTTCTTGGCCAACATTTGATCCAACAGTTGTACCAAATATGCATTACTTCAGTTTGTTTTTGACCTCTTTTAAGCACCGCATGAGTCCAAAGCAAGAGATCTATGGCCTGATATTTAATATATATATATATATCAATATAAAATGTGGGACAAATATGGCAAAGTTAAAGTTTGGCATTTACCTGCTGGAGGATCTGTGTGAACACTTGGAAAAACTGACCAAGCTGCTCTTCATCACCAGACTCTGTCAGGTTTGTGAGCACCTCCTTTACAAGGATGGCATCTTCCAGACCACCGCTGTCTGGATCCATTATCAGCTCAGCTTTCTGTGTTGGTGAAAGAACATTCACGAGTGCTCCCTGATGAGACAAACAAAGGGAACACATGAATTTCTGTTCTCTTGGACATGACACACCAAGCCGTGTGTGGACCAGCCACAAAGTGGAGATCGTGCTCTTGTTCTTAGAGAAGATCTACAGTAGGATGTCTAACTTACCAGAGAGAGGTTGAAGAATTTGAGCTCAGAATATGTTATGTATGGAGAAAATGGACCCAGGTTTGTTTCAATCCATTGGGCATCAGTCTTGATTCCTGTCCTGCAATCTAAAGCACATGTATGCACATTTGAACTTTGCTTTCTTCAAACAATTTCTTTCATTTTTGTCTTAATCAGTATTAGTAGTATTTTATACCAATAACAAAGCAATGACAAAGTGACCACAGTGTTATATGGCAGACCTACCTGGCTGGTTGATGACAGCGGCAGAGTCTTGCAGGTATTCCAGTAAAACATCTGCAATTTCTTGCAGTCTTTGCTGAGGTATGGCAGAGACAACCTTGGCCATCCCACTCACACTGCAAAGATTGGAACAAATCTTTCAGACACTGTCCCTTGAGAGTACTCTGTAGATTGGAGCATTCAAGTCTTGATTGTACTTAAAATCCAACTCACATGATGTGATAGTTTGTGCAGTTCATGTTGGTAGTTACACCTCGGAGCATTTCTGGAGTGAAACTTGCAAGGACGGGGACCAGTTTGACATGGAACCAACCAAAAAAGTCCTGTTCAGTGAACTCTGGGAAAGAGGGACTGATGATGATGTAGGTCTTGTTCATAATGCGATCCCTCACGTCAGCCTGGAACTCTGGGACCTTACAAAGTATGACATGAGAGAAATCCAACACCACTAAGTTGCTATGATGCAAGTCCACCATACAGTATTTTTCAAAGGTTGCAAAAACAGGAGCGTTCTATGAATCATTGCACGTTATGATTTTGGAGGCTACAAATAAGCTTCTGAGTACCATTAGATGTGGTTTCATAAGAACAGGGTTTCTTTTGCCACTTGAAGGTGTAGCTTACCTCCTCCTGCTCTGTAAGCTTTGTAAAGAATTCATCCACGTTGTCAACAGCGTTTCCATTTTCCAGTCGCTCAAAGACTCGGTCGATAAATTTTGAGTCATTTGAGATGTCTGAGCTCAGCAGTAACTGTGCTACCTGAGAGGGTGACAGTTCTGACAAGGCTTGGGCCTGCAGAAATAGAAAGCAAGAATTCAGGTAGAAGTTATTGTAAAGCTTCAGGGTGGAAAGGTCTGTAGAGCCCCATAAACCAATAACCTCTGCTAGTTACTCACACTGGAGAAGTTTGGATTGAAGGTTTGCAAATCCTCTATGGTTGCAAAAGCAGAGAAATTGCCAAGGTTGGCCTGCAGCCAGAGTTGACTACCATCGGCAGAGGACACACAACCTGGGTCTGCAATATTACAGGAAGTCAGAACACTGCCTTGTTAAAACCACATGCAATCAATACATTACCAAGGAGACCCTGGGAGACTGCCTTTACCTGGCAAATCTTTTCTGGAAAGGAACGGTCGGATGAAGTGAGTAAACACTGCTCGCTTTCTGTTGTTGTCCATCAATGGGCTTTGGTTGCTGAATGCCTCAAGGCTACAATTTGAGCAAAGGATTTTAACGTCAAATGAATGGACTAATTTCTTACAGATATTGTGTACGGTCATGCAATAAGTCTCGCATCTACTTACACAAGCTGATATGTCTGGCAGCTGAAGTTGTAGGTGCCAAGGCAGGAGAGGAAATTTGTTGACGGGGAGGCCAGGAACGGACGGAGCTCCATCTGGAACCTACTTCTAATGGCATCCTTACTCTTCAGTTCATCCTGAGTAAGCTTTTTAACGACCACTTCTCCCAGAGCATCAAGTGCATTGGAATAGGCAGAGCTCATGGTGGTGGGGGCCTAGAATTTGGGGAAAAATTGGTTGGATGTAGAAATGACACCAAGAAGCGTTGAGTATTTGGAAATGATCTCACTGGATATACCATGGTGGCGAACATGTCAAGAGCCTGGCTGAGTATGGGAGAAGCTTTGTGGAAAAGAAGCTGCCAAACTTCCACCACATATGGCTTGTTGCTTTCCACAGAGCATGTCAGGAGTGTGGCCAAGTTGCCTGCTGTGAGGTTTGTTGGCTAAAGAAGAAATCAAGCAAACTTTGAGCATGTGGGCTTTTTCCACATTATACTACAGCAAAGAGCAAAATGTTGTCTTAGATTTACAGCTTGCACAAAAACATCTTACTGTGGTACAGGCATGTTCAATGATGGTAAAATTGCACACGGCTGACGTGGAATTGTTATCCTCCAGTGTCTTCTGGAGTTGAGAGCTGTGCAAAGTAACGATAAATACATTGTAGCTTTGGTTACATGTTGTAAAGTAACTTGCTAACTCAGCATCAGACAAGACATTGATCCTCTTACCTGTCTACCCCCCAGCAGATGAGCATTTCTATAAAAACACCAGAGATGTGTATCATGTATTGGTATTTGACAAATGCTGTTGTTTCATCAATTTATAAATCAGGGATATTCAGGAGACTTACCATCAACATGTGTCTCTTTGCACTGGGGACAAACAATGCAACAATTGTTAGATTAGGGGCAAAAGCTATACAACATTATAGAACCCGGGCATCACTGCCATTACTAAGGTAATGTGCCACACTTTAGTCTCTTAAATGAACATGACATGGTGGATATATTGTGTGTAATGCACCTCTGAACCTGGGCTTACCGTGAAAGAATCAAGTTCTGCACAATCTGTTTGAAAGAAAACACAAATTAGACACAACATCAATATGTATTTTAATCTAGCAGTGGTACTGGGCTTTTCTGAAGGAATTTGTCAGCAAAGCATTCTCCACACATACCTGGGAAGGTCTCCTGTAGTGATTCCAAGCTAGCTCTCACGTCCATTGAAATGCCCAGTGGCAGGAATTCCAGGCTTTCCATTAGACCAGTGACTCTGAAAAGAAAAACACAGTAATTATTGGGACTAGTATGGAACCATACTTTGATGTGGATCAAACCCAAAGACTCAGATTCCTGTCTTACATAGCTTCGTAGGATTCACAGCTGATGTTACTGGGTATCACCCGCAGGCTGTCAGGATGGAGGCTTGCTATGACAGGAACCAAATAGACCTGGAACCACAGCTCATAGTCTTCTACTTCAAAGGAGACAAATTTAGGAGCGAGGCCGTTCAAAGTCAGGTTTAAGATGGTCTCTCGTACAGCCGCATTTAGGATGAAGGTTGTGTTTGTCTGCAAACAAAAGAATGCAAATTGTAGCTCAGGAGGAGTTTTTATTGAGATAAAATCCTGCAAATAGATCAGGAAGCTCTGTGGCAAAGCTTTGGACTCTGCTTTTATTAAAACCATGACCAGAGATTTCTTGGCCAACATTTGATCCAACAGTTGTACCAAATATGCATTACTTCAGTTTGTTTTTGACCTCTTTTAAGCATCGCATGAGTCCAAAGCAAGAGATCTATGGCCTGATATTTAACAAAAAAAAAAATATATATATATATATCAATATAAAATGTGGGACAAATATGGCAAAGTTAAAGTTTGGCATTTACCTGCTGGAGGATCTGTGTGAACACTTGGAAAAACTGACCAAGCTGCTCTTCATCACCAGACTCTGTCAGGTTTGTGAGCACCTCCTTTACAAGGATGGCATCTTCCAGACCACCGCTGTCTGGATCCATTATCAGCTCAGCTTTCTGTGTTGGTGAAAGAACATTCACGAGTGCTCCCTGATGAGACAAACAAAGGGAACACATGAATTTCTGTTCTCTTGGACATGACACACCAAGCCGTGTGTGGACCAGCCACAAAGTGGAGATCGTGCTCTTGTTCTTAGAGAAGATCTACAGTAGGATGTCTAACTTACCAGAGAGAGGTTGAAGAATTTGAGCTCAGAATATGTTATGTATGGAGAAAATGGACCCAGGTTTGTTTCAATCCATTGGGCATCAGTCTTGATTCCTGTCCTGCAATCTAAAGCACATGTATGCACATTTGAACTTTGCTTTCTTCAAACAATTTCTTTCATTTTTGTCTTAATCAGTATTAGTAGTATTTTATACCAATAACAAAGCAATGACAAAGTGACCACAGTGTTATATGGCAGACCTACCTGGCTGGTTGATGACAGCGGCAGAGTCTTGCAGGTATTCCAGTAAAACATCTGCAATTTCTTGCAGTCTTTGCTGAGGTATGGCAGAGACAACCTTGGCCATCCCACTCACACTGCAAAGATTGGAACAAATCTTTCAGACACTGTCCCTTGAGAGTACTCTGTAGATTGGAGCATTCAAGTCTTGATTGTACTTAAAATCCAACTCACATGATGTGATAGTTTGTGCAGTTCATGTTGGTAGTTACACCTCGGAGCATTTCTGGAGTGAAACTTGCAAGGACGGGGACCAGTTTGACATGGAACCAACCAAAAAAGTCCTGTTCAGTGAACTCTGGGAAAGAGGGACTGATGATGATGTAGGTCTTGTTCATAATGCGATCCCTCACGTCAGCCTGGAACTCTGGGACCTTACAAAGTATGACATGAGAGAAATCCAACACCACTAAGTTGCTATGATGCAAGTCCACCATACAGTATTTTTCAAAGGTTGCAAAAACAGGAGCGTTCTATGAATCATTGCAGGTTATGATTTTGGAGGCTACAAATAAGCTTCTGAGTACCATTAGATGTGGTTTCATAAGAACAGGGTTTCTTTTGCCACTTGAAGGTGTAGCTTACCTCCTCCTGCTCTGTAAGCTTTGTAAAGAATTCATCCACGTTGTCAACAGCGTTTCCATTTTCCAGTCGCTCAAAGACTCGGTCGATAAATTTTGTGTCATTTGAGATGTCTGAGCTCAGCAGTAACTGTGCTACCTGAGAGGGTGACAGTTCTGACAAGGCTTGGGCCTGCAGAAATAGAAAGCAAGAATTCAGGTAGAAGTTATTGTAAAGCGTCTGGGTGGAAAAGTCTGTAGAGCCCCATAAACCAATAAACTCTGCTAGTTACTCACACTGGAGAAGTTTGGATTGAAGGTTTGCAAATCCTCTATGGTTGCAAAAGCAGAGAAATTGCCAAGGTTGGCCTGCAGCCAGAGTTGACTACCATCGGCAGAGGACACACAACCTGGGTCTGCAATATTACAGGAAGTCAGAACACTGCCTTGTTAAAACCACATGCAATCAATACATTACCAAGGAGACCCTGGGAGACTGCCTTTACCTGGGAAATCTTTTCTGGAAAGGAACGGTCGGATGAAGTGAGTAAACACTGTTCGCTTTCTGTTGTTGTCCATCAATGGGCTTTGGTTGCTGAATGCCTCAAGGCTACAATTTGAGCAAAGGATTTTAACGTCAAATGAATGTGCTAATTTCTTACAGATATTGTGTACGGTCATGCAATAAGTCTCGCATCTACTTACACAAGCTGATATGTCTGGCAGCTGAAGTTGTAGGTGCCAAGGCAGGAGAGGAAATTTGTTGACGGGGAGGCCAGGAACGGACGGAGCTCCATCTGGAACCTACTTCTAATGGCATCCTTACTCTTCAGTTGATCCTGAGTAAGCTTTTTAACTACCACTTCTCCCAGAGCATCAAGTGCATTGGAATAAGCAGAGTTCATGGTGGTGGGGGCCTAGAATTTGGGGAAAAATTGGTTGGATGTAGAAATGACACCAAGAAGCGTTGAGTATTTGGAAATGATCTCACTGGATATACCATGGTGGCGAACATGTCAAGAGCCTGGCTGAGTACGGGAGAAGCTTTGTGGAAAAGAAGCTGCCAAACTTCCACCACATATGGCTTGTTGCTTTCCACAGAGCATGTCAGGAGTGTGGCCAAGTTGCCTGCTGTGAGGTTTGTTGGCTAAAGAAGAAATCAAGCAAACTTTGAGCATGTGGGCTTTTTCCACATTATACTACAGCAAAGAGCAAAATGTTGTCTTGGATTTACAGCTTGCACAAAAACATCTTACTGTGGTACAGGCATGTTCAATGATGGTAAAATTGCACACGGCTGACGTGGAATTGTTATCCTCCAGTGTCTTCTGGAGTTGAGAGCTGTGCAAAGTAACGATAAATACATTGTAGCTTTGGTTACATGTTGTAAAGTAACTTGCTAACTCAGCATCAGACAAGACATTGATCCTCTTACCTGTCTACCCCCCGGCAGATGAGCATTTCTATAAAAACACCAGAGATGTGTATCATGTATTGGTATTTGACAAATGCTGTTGTTTCATCAATTTATAAATCAGGGATATTCAGGAGACTTACCATCAACATGTGTCTCTTTGCACTGGGGACAAACAATGCAACAATTGTTAGATTAGGGGCAAAAGCTATACAACATTATAGAACCCGGGCATCACTGCCATTACTAAGGTAATGTGCCACACTTTAGTCTCTTAAATGAACATGACATGGTGGATATATTGTGTGTAATGCACCTCTGAACCTGGGCTTACCGTGAAAGAATCAAGTTCTGCACAATCTGTTTGAAAGAAAACACAAATTAGACACAACATCAATATGTATTTTAATCTAGCAGTGGTACTGGGCTTTTCTGAAGGAATTTGTCAGCAAAGCATTCTCCACACATACCTGGGAAGGTCTCCTGTAGTGATTCCAAGCTAGCTCTCACGTCCATTGAAATGCCCAGTGGCAGGAATTCCAGGCTTTCCATTAGACCAGTGACTCTGAAAAGAAAAACACAGTAATTATTGGGACTAGTATGGAACCATACTTTGATGTGGATCAAACCCAAAGACTCAGATTCCTGTCTTACATAGCTTCGTAGGATTCACAACTGATGTTACTGGGTATCACCCGCAGGCTGTCAGGATGGAGGCTTGCTATGACAGGAACCAAATAGACCTGGAACCACAGCTCATAGTCTTCTACTTCAAAGGAGACAAATTTAGGAGCGAGGCCGTTCAAAGTCAGGTTTAAGATGGTCTCTCGTACAGCCGCATTTAGGATGAAGGTTGTGTTTGTCTGCAAACAAAAGAATGCAAATTGTAGCTCAGGAGGAGTTTTTATTGAGATAAAATCCTGCAAATAGATCAGGAAGGTCTGTGGCAAAGCTTTGGACTCTGCTTTTATTAAAACCATGACCAGAGATTTCTTGGCCAACATTTGATCCAACAGTTGTACCAAATATGCATTACTTCAGTTTGTTTTTGACCTCTTTTAAGCACCGCATGAGTCCAAAGCAAGAGATCTATGGCCTGATATTTAATATATATATATATATCAATATAAAATGTGGGACAAATATGGCAAAGTTAAAGTTTGGCATTTACCTGCTGGAGGATCTGTGTGAACACTTGGAAAAACTGACCAAGCTGCTCTTCATCACCAGACTCTGTCAGGTTTGTGAGCACCTCCTTTACAAGGATGGCATCTTCCAGACCACCGCTGTCTGGATCCATTATCAGCTCAGCTTTCTGTGTTGGTGAAAGAACATTCACGAGTGCTCCCTGATGAGACAAACAAAGGGAACACATGAATTTCTGTTCTCTTGGACATGACACACCAAGCCGTGTGTGGACCAGCCACAAAGTGGAGATCGTGCTCTTGTTCTTAGAGAAGATCTACAGTAGGATGTCTAACTTACCAGAGAGAGGTTGAAGAATTTGAGCTCAGAATATGTTATGTATGGAGAAAATGGACCCAGGTTTGTTTCAATCCATTGGGCATCAGTCTTGATTCCTGTCCTGCAATCTAAAGCACATGTATGCACATTTGAACTTTGCTTTCTTCAAACAATTTCTTTCATTTTTGTCTTAATCAGTATTAGTAGTATTTTATACCAATAACAAAGCAATGACAAAGTGACCACAGTGTTATATGGCAGACCTACCTGGCTGGTTGATGACAGCGGCAGAGTCTTGCAGGTATTCCAGTAAAACATCTGCAATTTCTTGCAGTCTTTGCTGAGGTATGGCAGAGACAACCTTGGCCATCCCACTCACACTGCAAAGATTGGAACAAATCTTTCAGACACTGTCCCTTGAGAGTACTCTGTAGATTGGAGCATTCAAGTCTTGATTGTACTTAAAATCCAACTCACATGATGTGATAGTTTGTGCAGTTCATGTTGGTAGTTACACCTCGGAGCATTTCTGGAGTGAAACTTGCAAGGACGGGGACCAGTTTGACATGGAACCAACCAAAAAAGTCCTGTTCAGTGAACTCTGGGAAAGAGGGACTGATGATGATGTAGGTCTTGTTCATAATGCGATCCCTCACGTCAGCCTGGAACTCTGGGACCTTACAAAGTATGACATGAGAGAAATCCAACACCACTAAGTTGCTATGATGCAAGTCCACCATACAGTATTTTTCAAAGGTTGCAAAAACAGGAGCGTTCTATGAATCATTGCACGTTATGATTTTGGAGGCTACAAATAAGCTTCTGAGTACCATTAGATGTGGTTTCATAAGAACAGGGTTTCTTTTGCCACTTGAAGGTGTAGCTTACCTCCTCCTGCTCTGTAAGCTTTGTAAAGAATTCATCCACGTTGTCAACAGCGTTTCCATTTTCCAGTCGCTCAAAGACTCGGTCGATAAATTTTGTGTCATTTGAGATGTCTGAGCTCAGCAGTAACTGTGCTACCTGAGAGGGTGACAGTTCTGACAAGGCTTGGGCCTGCAGAAATAGAAAGCAAGAATTCAGGTAGAAGTTATTGTAAAGCTTCAGGGTGGAAAAGTCTGTAGAGCCCCATAAACCAATAAACTCTGCTAGTTACTCACACTGGAGAAGTTTGGATTGAAGGTTTGCAAATCCTCTATGGTTGCAAAAGCAGAGAAATTGCCAAGGTTGGCCTGCAGCCAGAGTTGACTACCATCGGCAGAGGACACACAACCTGGGTCTGCAATATTACAGGAAGTCAGAACACTGCCTTGTTAAAACCACATGCAATCAATACATTACCAAGGAGACCCTGGGAGACTGCCTTTACCTGGCAAATCTTTTCTGGAAAGGAACGGTCGGATGAAGTGAGTAAACACTGCTCGCTTTCTGTTGTTGTCCATCAATGGGCTTTGGTTGCTGAATGCCTCAAGGCTACAATTTGAGCAAAGGATTTTAACGTCAAATGAATGTGCTAATTTCTGACAGATATTGTGTACGGTCATGCAATAAGTCTCGCATCTACTTACACAAGCTGATATGTCTGGCAGCTGAAGTTGTAGGTGCCAAGGCAGGAGAGGAAATTTGTTGACGGGGAGGCCAGGAACGGACGGAGCTCCATCTGGAACCTACTTCTAATGGCATCCTTACTCTTCAGTTCATCCTGAGTAAGCTTTTTAACTACCACTTCTCCCAGAGCATCAAGTGCATTGGAATAAGCAGAGTTCATGGTGGTGGGGGCCTAGAATTTGGGGAAAAATTGGTTGGATGTAGAAATGACACCAAGAAGCGTTGAGTATTTGGAAATGATCTCACTGGATATACCATGGTGGCGAACATGTCAAGAGCCTGGCTGAGTACGGGAGAAGCTTTGTGGAAAAGAAGCTGCCAAACTTCCACCACATATGGCTTGTTGCTTTCCACAGAGCATGTCAGGAGTGTGGCCAAGTTGCCTGCTGTGAGGTTTGTTGGCTAAAGAAGAAATCAAGCAAACTTTGAGCATGTGGGCTTTTTCCACATTATACTACAGCAAAGAGCAAAATGTTGTCTTGGATTTACAGCTTGCACAAAAACATCTTACTGTGGTACAGGCATGTTCAATGATGGTAAAATTGCACACGGCTGACGTGGAATTGTTATCCTCCAGTGTCTTCTGGAGTTGAGAGCTGTGCAAAGTAACGATAAATACATTGTAGCTTTGGTTACATGTTGTAAAGTAACTTGCTAACTCAGCATCAGACAAGACATTGATCCTCTTACCTGTCTACCCCCCAGCAGATGAGCATTTCTATAAAAACACCAGAGATGTGTATCATGTATTGGTATTTGACAAATGCTGTTGTTTCATCAATTTATAAATCAGGGATATTCAGGAGACTTACCATCAACATGTGTCTCTTTGCACTGGGGACAAACAATGCAACAATTGTTAGATTAGGGGCAAAAGCTATACAACATTATAGAACCCGGGCATCACTGCCATTACTAAGGTAATGTGCCACACTTTAGTCTCTTAAATGAACATGACATGGTGGATATATTGTGTGTAATGCACCTCTGAACCTGGGCTTACCGTGAAAGAATCAAGTTCTGCACAATCTGTTTGAAAGAAAACACAAATTAGACACAACATCAATATGTATTTTAATCTAGCAGTGGTACTGGGCTTTTCTGAAGGAATTTGTCAGCAAAGCATTCTCCACACATACCTGGGAAGGTCTCCTGTAGTGATTCCAAGCTAGCTCTCACGTCCATTGAAATGCCCAGTGGCAGGAATTCCAGGCTTTCCATTAGACCAGTGACTCTGAAAAGAAAAACACAGTAATTATTGGGACTAGTATGGAACCATACTTTGATGTGGATCAAACCCAAAGACTCAGATTCCTGTCTTACATAGCTTCGTAGGATTCACAACTGATGTTACTGGGTATCACCCGCAGGCTGTCAGGATGGAGGCTTGCTATGACAGGAACCAAATAGACCTGGAACCACAGCTCATAGTCTTCTACTTCAAAGGAGACAAATTTAGGAGCGAGGCCGTTCAAAGTCAGGTTTAAGATGGTCTCTCGTACAGCCGCATTTAGGATGAAGGTTGTGTTTGTCTGCAAACAAAAGAATGCAAATTGTAGCTCAGGAGGAGTTTTTATTGAGATAAAATCCTGCAAATAGATCAGGAAGGTCTGTGGCAAAGCTTTGGACTCTGCTTTTATTAAAACCATGACCAGAGATTTCTTGGCCAACATTTGATCCAACAGTTGTACCAAATATGCATTACTTCAGTTTGTTTTTGACCTCTTTTAAGCACCGCATGAGTCCAAAGCAAGAGATCTATGGCCTGATATTTAATATATATATATATATCAATATAAAATGTGGGACAAATATGGCAAAGTTAAAGTTTGGCATTTACCTGCTGGAGGATCTGTGTGAACACTTGGAAAAACTGACCAAGCTGCTCTTCATCACCAGACTCTGTCAGGTTTGTGAGCACCTCCTTTACAAGGATGGCATCTTCCAGACCACCGCTGTCTGGATCCATTATCAGCTCAGCTTTCTGTGTTGGTGAAAGAACATTCACGAGTGCTCCCTGATGAGACAAACAAAGGGAACACATGAATTTCTGTTCTCTTGGACATGACACACCAAGCCGTGTGTGGACCAGCCACAAAGTGGAGATCGTGCTCTTGTTCTTAGAGAAGATCTACAGTAGGATGTCTAACTTACCAGAGAGAGGTTGAAGAATTTGAGCTCAGAATATGTTATGTATGGAGAAAATGGACCCAGGTTTGTTTCAATCCATTGGGCATCAGTCTTGATTCCTGTCCTGCAATCTAAAGCACATGTATGCACATTTGAACTTTGCTTTCTTCAAACAATTTCTTTCATTTTTGTCTTAATCAGTATTAGTAGTATTTTATACCAATAACAAAGCAATGACAAAGTGACCACAGTGTTATATGGCAGACCTACCTGGCTGGTTGATGACAGCGGCAGAGTCTTGCAGGTATTCCAGTAAAACCTCTGCAATTTCTTGCAATCTTTGCTGAGGTATGGCAGAGACAACCTTGGCCATCCCACTCACACTGCAAAGATTGGAACAAATCTTTCAGACACTGTCCCTTGAGAGTACTCTGTAGATTGGAGCATTCAAGTCTTGATTGTACTTAAAATCCAACTCACATGATGTGATAGTTTGTGCAGTTCATGTTGGTAGTTACACCTCGGAGCATTTCTGGAGTGAAACTTGCAAGGACGGGGACCAGTTTGACATGGAACCAACCAAAAAAGTCCTGTTCAGTGAACTCTGGGAAAGAGGGACTGATGATGATGTAGGTCTTGTTCATAATGCGATCCCTCACGTCAGCCTGGAACTCTGGGACCTTACAAAGTATGACATGAGAGAAATCCAACACCACTAAGTTGCTATGATGCAAGTCCACCATACAGTATTTTTCAAAGGTTGCAAAAACAGGAGCGTTCTATGAATCATTGCACGTTATGATTTTGGAGGCTACAAATAAGCTTCTGAGTACCATTAGATGTGGTTTCATAAGAACAGGGTTTCTTTTGCCACTTGAAGGTGTAGCTTACCTCCTCCTGCTCTGTAAGCTTTGTAAAGAATTCATCCACGTTGTCAACAGCGTTTCCATTTTCCAGTCGCTCAAAGACTCGGTCGATAAATTTTGTGTCATTTGAGATGTCTGAGCTCAGCAGTAACTGTGCTACCTGAGAGGGTGACAGTTCTGACAAGGCTTGGGCCTGCAGAAATAGAAAGCAAGAATTCAGGTAGAAGTTATTGTAAAGCTTCAGGGTGGAAAAGTCTGTAGAGCCCCATAAACCAATAACCTCTGCTAGTAACTCACACTGGAGAAGTTTGGATTGAAGGTTTGCAAATCCTCTATGGTTGCAAAAGCAGAGAAATTGCCAAGGTTGGCCTGCAGCCAGAGTTGACTACCATCGGCAGAGGACACACAACCTGGGTCTGCAATATTACAGGAAGTCAGAACACTGCCTTGTTAAAACCACATGCAATCAATACATTACCAAGGAGACCCTGGGAGACTGCCTTTACCTGGCAAATCTTTTCTGGAAAGGAACGGTCGGATGAAGTGAGTAAACACTGCTCGCTTTCTGTTGTTGTCCATCAATGGGCTTTGGTTGCTGAATGCCTCAAGGCTACAATTTGAGCAAAGGATTTTAACGTCAAATGAATGAACTAATTTCTTACAGATATTGTGTACGGTCATGCAATAAGTCTCGCATCTACTTACACAAGCTGATATGTCTGGCAGCTGAAGTTGTAGGTGCCAAGGCAGGAGAGGAAATTTGTTGACGGGGAGGCCAGGAACGGACGGAGCTCCATCTGGAACCTACTTCTAATGGCATCCTTACTCTTCAGTTCATCCTGAGTAAGCTTTTTAACTACCACTTCTCCCAGAGCATCAAGTGCATTGGAATAGGCAGAGCTCATGGTGGTGGGGGCCTAGAATTTGGGGAAAAATTGGTTGGATGTAGAAATGACACCAAGAAGCGTTGAGTATTTGGAAATGATCTCACTGGATATACCATGGTGGCGAACATGTCAAGAGCCTGGCTGAGTACGGGAGAAGCTTTGTGGAAAAGAAGCTGCCAAACTTCCACCACATATGGCTTGTTGCTTTCCACAGAGCATGTCAGGAGTGTGGCCAAGTTGCCTGCTGTGAGGTTTGTTGGCTAAAGAAGAAATCAAGCAAACTTTGAGCATGTGGGCTTTTTCCACATTATACTACAGCAAAGAGCAAAATGTTGTCTTGGATTTACAGCTTGCACAAAAACATCTTACTGTGGTACAGGCATGTTCAATGATGGTAAAATTGCACACGGCTGACGTGGAATTGTTATCCTCCAGTGTCTTCTGGAGTTGAGAGCTGTGCAAAGTAACGATAAATACATTGTAGCTTTGGTTACATGTTGTAAAGTAACTTGCTAACTCAGCATCAGACAAGACATTGATCCTCTTACCTGTCTACCCCCCAGCAGATGAGCATTTCTATAAAAACACCAGAGATGTGTATCATGTATTGGTATTTGACAAATGCTGTTGTTTCATCAATTTATAAATCAGGGATATTCAGGAGACTTACCATCAACATGTGTCTCTTTGCACTGGGGACAAACAATGCAACAATTGTTAGATTAGGGGCAAAAGCTATACAACATTATAGAACCCGGGCATCACTGCCATTACTAAGGTAATGTGCCACACTTTAGTCTCTTAAATGAACATGACATGGTGGATATATTGTGTGTAATGCACCTCTGAACCTGGGCTTACCGTGAAAGAATCAAGTTCTGCACAATCTGTTTGAAAGAAAACACAAATTAGACACAACATCAATATGTATTTTAATCTAGCAGTGGTACTGGGCTTTTCTGAAGGAATTTGTCAGCAAAGCATTCTCCACACATACCTGGGAAGGTCTCCTGTAGTGATTCCAAGCTAGCTCTCACGTCCATTGAAATGCCCAGTGGCAGGAATTCCAGGCTTTCCATTAGACCAGTGACTCTGAAAAGAAAAACACAGTAATTATTGGGACTAGTATGGAACCATACTTTGATGTGGATCAAACCCAAAGACTCAGATTCCTGTCTTACATAGCTTCGTAGGATTCACAACTGATGTTACTGGGTATCACCCGCAGGCTGTCAGGATGGAGGCTTGCTATGACAGGAACCAAATAGACCTGGAACCACAGCTCATAGTCTTCTACTTCAAAGGAGACAAATTTAGGAGCGAGGCCGTTCAAAGTCAGGTTTAAGATGGTCTCTCGTACAGCCGCATTTAGGATGAAGGTTGTGTTTGTCTGCAAACAAAAGAATGCAAATTGTAGCTCAGGAGGAGTTTAAACATTGAAAAATCACAGTTGCCTGACATTGACCAAATAACTTGCTGTTTTTAACATTTAATCAACCTCTCCTGACCAAGAGCTATCAGTTTTTGTTGGTAAAAATCTTTCTTTTCTCTTTTAGTTTTTCCTTCTAAAATCAAATTTTTGTCATTGGTTAGATGAGAAACGTGAGGTCATATTGAAAGCTTTACCTGTTTTCCTAATTTTGAAAATTCCTGGAAAAATTGTGTGAGTTGCTCATTATCCCCTGACATTGTCACGTTGGTGATGACTGCTCTGACGAAGTCGACATCCTCCAAAGCACCACTTTCTGGATCCAGTATTAGCTCTGCTTTCTGTCGTGGTGAGAGCTTTTCCAACACGTCTGTCTGTGGCAACACCAATGTATGTTGAATTAGTTCACAAAACCATGAAGAATAACCTTTTACACTTTTCTGCTTGTGCCTCTCATTTCTTCTGTAAAAGATAAGTTCTGTTCAGGTGTAAAAGTTAACTTACTGCAGAAAAGTTGCTGTTAATGTGTTTAAGCTCCTCAAGTGTTGCAAATACCAAAAAACTCTGAAAGTTTTTCTCCACCCAGTCTTCATTTCCCTTCGCAGTGTGCGTGCATCCAGGTTCTATTTGAATGGAGATAATGAGGTCATTAAAAACCTCACCCCACACTGATAGATGCAATAGTAAACTGGTATTTTATCAGAATTTCTGTTGTAATCCTTTTCAACAGCATTGTACCATGCACAATTTTATTACTGTTTATGTTTTTTGAGCAAAATTAGGCTACTCTTCATCAGTTCTTCGTTAGTATATATAATTTTTCTTACCTGCTACGTTCTGCCTGGTCAGATACACCTGAATGAAGTGACTGTAGATTTGTTTCTTTTCCATTGTCTGAGAGGTGTCAAGTCCTTCACTTAGAGACTTCACCCTAAAACATTCATTTGTTATATAAATCATATATGTGTATATATTTCCATACAATATTCTTTCTCTTACATTCAGTGAAGTTATTTCATGGTTTTGTTTCATACTCAGGTTTATTTTCCTTTACAATTTAACACTATACTAATGCTAGTAAAGATCTAGGGAAACTTTAAGCCAAGCCATTTCTGCTTGATTTGAAACAGTCTTCTGGTTGCCCATATGGACAACCATGGACAAATCTTGTTTCCAAATGAAGTGAGGATGTTGTTTAAAACATAAATAACAACAGAACACAATAATCTTCAAATCCTGTTCAGCCATTCTGCAGCTGAATCCACCACAAAGACAAGATCTTTAATGTTCAAACTGATAAACTTTATTGTTTTTTTAAATTTTCACTCATTTTGAGTTTGATGTTTGCAGCACATTCCAACAAAGCTGGACATGATCCACAAAAGACTGGGAATGTTGAGGAATACTGTTTGGATCACTCCAGAGGTGAACAGGTTAACTGGAAACAGGTGAGAGTCATGAATGGGTATAAAAGCATCCCTGAAAGGTCCAGTGTCTTACGAGCAAGGATGGTATGAGGTTCATCACTTTGTGAATGACTGTGTGAGGAAATAGTCCAACAGTTTAAGAACAACATTCCTCAATATACAATAGCAAGGCATTTAAGGAATTCATCACCTACAGTCCATAGTATCATCCAAAGATTCAGAGAATCTGGAGAAATCTTTGCAGCAAGGAGGAAAACCAACATTAAATGGTGGTGACCTTTGACCCGCGTCAGAAGGCGCTGCATTAAAGACCGACATCACTCTGTACCGGACATCACCACGTGGGCTCAGGAACACTTCAGAACCATTGTCAGGTAACACAGTTCATCGCTACATCTACAAATTAAACTCTACCATGCAAAGACAAAGCCATGCATCAACAACACCCAGAACCGGCACCGGTTTCACTGGAACTGATCTCATCTGAGATGGACTGACCCAAAGTGGAAACGTTTGCTGTGGTCTGAGTCCACATTTCAGATTATTTCTGGACATCATGGTCGTCGTGTCCTCTGGACCAAAGAGGACATCATGGACGTCGTGTCCTCTGGACCAAAGAGGACATCATGGTCGTCGTGTCCTCTGGACCAAAGAGGACATCATGGACGTCGTGTCCTCTGGACCAAGGAGTAAAATGACTATCTGGATTATTATCGGCGCAAAGTTCTAAAGCTGGAATCTGTGAAGGTATGGGTTTGTGTTGATGCCTATGACATGAGTAACTGGCACATCTGTGAAGACACCATTAATGCTGAAAGGTACATACAAGGTTTTTGAGCAACAGCTGCTGCCATCCAAACAACGTCTTCTTCAGGGACATCCCTGCTTATTTCAGCCAGACGACACCAAGCTACGTTCTCCACGTTCCAACAGCGTGACTTAATAGTAAAAGAGTTCTGGTACCAGACTGGCTTGCCTGCAGTCCAGACCTGGCTCTCATTGAAAATGTGTGGAACATTATGAAGCGCAAACTATGACAACAGAGACCCCGGACTGTTGAGCAACTGAAGTTGTTCATCAAGCAAGAATGAGAAAGAATTCCACCTACAAAGCTTCAACAATTGGTGTTCAGAAAACAGCAAAGCCTCTATTTTGAAAAAGTAAGTTTCATGTGATGTTGACCAAACCATGCTGAAGATGTTTTGCACTGCTTGTACAGAGACTGCTCTCACATTTGGTACCATCTGCTGTGCAGGGCACAAACTGAAAAAATATTCACCACAGTCAGTGAGATGCTTGCTTTCTGTTGGATTACACAGAGCAAATCTTCGTAACTTTCATTCCTCCTTTAAACTGCTGGTATCACTCCCCAGCCCTTTCAGAAAGTGGGACCAAACAGCCCTTCATACCAAAAGCAATCCGACTCTCAGGCTAAATTTGTTTTAAATGTCCCATTATTTTCTGCTCAGCAGGTCTGAACGTTAAATGTATTCAGGCTTCTCTTACAGTGATGTTTTAATTAAATGTTGAAGTATTACTATATTATCAAATCTCTGAGTACATCCAACACAATACTGTTCACTGAATCTATCAGCCCTTGTTCTGGATGTCGAATCTATTTTCTGTTCTTTACAACAACAACAATATTTTTACACTTTCCTCCCTCATGTGTTGTTCCTGTTTATGTGGAAATGTTAATAATCAACAATAAACCCAAGAGGTTTAGCATGGCTTCGGTGAACATCTTCCCTGTGTACAGCCATTTGTTTCTGCCAGGGCCTGAAATAAATGTATCTTTTTCAAAAACTAGATCTTTGGGCCCGTGGTTTCTTTTTAGTGATGAAAAAAAAAACATAGATACAGATAATCTTCCAAAGTTTCGGCTAGATTTACAGGAGCAATTTACTACAGCCGTAGTTGTTGCACTTACAGTTCTTGAAAGGAGCTACAGCTGAAGTTCTTGTTGCCAAGCTGGATCAGGAAACTTTCAGTGACAAAAGGCAACAGGAAAGTCATCTTCAGGGAGAACCACAGCCTGATGAATGTTGGGTCATTGTAGTTTTCCACCTTTAGGCTGTCCAAGATTCCAATTTGTTCCAAAACATTGTAGCCAGATTCATTGGTGCCCTATTATAAAATAAAGGTGATATTTGATGCAGGCAAGAAATGTTTTTATTATGAAGAAAATGTCACAAACTCTTTGGGACACATTTCCACCAAATTACTTTGTTCAGGATTACACAGATATGTGTAACATTACATTAAGAAAGAATATATTAACTCATCACCAGGTCTGAAAGGACTTTTATAGACGACTCGACAATCCGTCTGATGTTTCGTTCCACTTCCATGAACGAGGCCTCTGATAGGTTTGTGTTTTCCCTTCTTTTACAGGATAGCTCCCCTACCAATGAGTCCACTGCTGCAAATATCTGCAAATGAGAAAGGGCAGAAGTATGGAAAGTGTTAATGTTACCAGGTGAACACAAGAGGGAGTCAGTTATCAACAGTTAGTGAGGTGGATGCCTACGCTGCGACTGGTGTCCTGTAAGTTTACTCCTTGGCATGATTCCTGGGAAACGGGGCTCGGAGTGGAACAAGTGCTTCAGGAACAAAACAACAACAGGTTCTACAGTTTAGTGATATAACTTAAATAAATTTCCTGGTTAATAGAAGCATTGAGGGGGACTGACCTGTTTTCAGGTGTCAGCAAACCTGGACCTGTAAATGCATTAAAACTGCATTAGTAGGATTGTTATATTCTATTTTTGTTTGCTGCTAAAAGAGTTTCACTTTAATTTTTAAAGATAATTTTGTTCGTACCTCGTGTTGTGTTGCCCTGTGAAAAGAATTACCATAACAGATATTAATTCAGCAAATTGTAATGTTTTTAGGTGGCAAAAAACATGGCAAAGACTTACGTTTGCAGAGGCCAGAGATGGGACAAATACTGCAGAAACCAAAAAATATTCATAAGCAATCTTCCTTTTTACAAACACAATTGATTATCTATATTGGTTAAATTATGGGCCACACTCACCAATCCCAATAGCTGAGAGGAGCAGAACTTGTGAGAAAGTTCTTGGCCCACCCATTGTGGGTTGATGAAGCTCCGCTTATCCTTGTTCTCCTTAGTTCACTTAACCGACATTTCAAAGTAAGATTAAAAGTCTGAAATCTTAAGATGGTAAAATACATTGTTTAGAATATGTGTTTTTAATTCTACTAACAATCTTTTATTTTACTCAAAAACAATAAAAGCTTCAATAAAAACAAATTCAGCTTATCAAACAGAATTTCTTTTTCTCTCATGATAAAGGAAAATATGCATTTTCCTTTTTTCTTTCAACTACATCTTTGTGCCTAAAAATCAGTGATGTTACTAATATTCATTAATGATATTCATTCATTTCTGCTGCCAGAATTATAGGAGCAACACAGTAAAATCTAAACATTTAAAAAGATCTCCAGATTCGCCTGTTTTCTAAAAACCTTGCAAAACAAATTAAATAAGAACATTTGAGTGCATGATGGTTGCACATGGCAGTGATTTTTATGTTAGTGTTTCGAGCAAATAAATAGATCAGCACTGTGAGCTCACCTGTCTATCTCCTTTGCTCCACTTGAAGAAATGAGGACCCAACCTGAAAGGTGCAGTAAGGCCTTCACTGAGTGGAGAAATCCAATTAACAGGCGGAACCAAGGCATGCACACTAAGCCCAACATGTTCTGTTGGATTCCATTTGGATGAAATCATTTCAGAGCCATAGCCTGTCAATCAGCCTTTGTTTTGTGTTTTTTGATCTGTCATTATTGACAGCTTGATTTTACAAAACTATTCTTTGATGTTTTTAGATCTGGACACATGCTGCTATGGCATAAAATACATGGTTGCCTCCAAATTAACACACTGAATCATGAAGAAGCTGCTATTTTCCTTCCCACAGTATAGACTTGCCATATTTAGTAGGTTTCTAAAGGCCACTGTTGGAAATGGATAGTTAACAGATAGGTTCATTTTTTAGGTTCATATTCTGTGAGGAATCACACTCATTGTGATGCAGTCTGGTGAAATTAGTCCCTTCATAAGTCAAATGAAGCAGGTTTGTCAAAGAGGAAAGGAGCATGAAAGAAACAAGAAGACTCTGGTTCTATCTCGGAGAAAGTCTTAATTTGTCAAGCAGACTTATATAACTTCATTCTTAATTAGCTTAAAAAACTCAAGATGATGACTTTCATGTTGTGCTTTCAAATCCTTCATGTTTAATGTTCATATATGCAAAACTAACTAACTTTGAGGCTGATAGACGTCATCCAAGGAGGTCCGATAAACATTTGGAGCTTTCATAAGTATTTTGTTCTCAAATGTTTTAGATCTATAAATAAACTGTTGTGAAAAGTTCAGTAACTGATGCACCGTGCTCTGTTTGCTGAAGGTATTTAATAATTACTCAGACTAAATGTAACCCTGCCTCCTCAGCAGCGCTGAGAAATTTGGCTCCAGGTAACATTTGATCAGGAATCTGTGCAGCAACTTGGTGCTAAGGTTCAGCATTTTACAGAAAGATCATTGCCAGCAACAAGTCATTTTACAGGCCAGCAGCAGCTAACATCATTAGAAAATAGCCAAGAGGTTCCTCAGAACCACAACACAAATAAATGAACAAGTAAAGCTTGTGTTTCTCTCTTCAATGAAAAATATGTAAAAACGTAATATTGTCTCCAAAAGTTTCAGCTCTGTGCCACCATTAATTTGCTAACATCTGGTTGTTATATGAAGTCAAAACTGTGACCCACATGAAAATGAAAAACAAAATTCACATAACCAGTGGCCAGTAACCTAACCTGCCAGTCAATAATGTGGAAACATTAGTCAGCCACACCTATTCTGGACCCGTGTGACTTTCTTTGACACACCCAGAACAATAAAGAACAAAAGGAATATTTCTAACAAACACAGAGGCCATAATGACAATAAAGACTTTTGAGATAAAAGCAAAATAATAGCAGAACCAATAAAATTCAACATAATGAAATTAAGACATGGACATTAAAACAGAAATAAAAAATAACATGAGATCCACATAAAACCAGCAACCCACTAAGTATCAAAAGCCACGGAGAAAAGATGTGTTTTTAAAGAGATTTAGAAATGGCTACGGAGGACACCTGCCCTATGCACAGAGTTTAGGACCAGCTACAGCCAAGGCCCGGTTCTCGGTCCTGAAAAGCTATGCATCACATACAGGTCCTTCTCAAAATATTAGCATATTGTGATAAAGTTCATTATTTTCCATAATGTCATGATGAAAATTTAACATTCATATATTTTAGATTCATTGCACACTAACTGAAATATTTCAGGTCTTTTATTGTCTTAATACGGATGATTTTGGCATACAGCTCATGAAAACCCAAAATTCCTATCTCACAAAATTAGCATATTTCATCCGACCAATAAAAGAAAAGTGTTTTTAATACAAAAAACGTCAACCTTCAAATAATCATGTACAGTTATGCACTCAATACTTGGTCGGGAATCCTTTTGCAGAAATGACTGCTTCAATGCGGCGTGGCATGGAGGCAATCAGCCTGTGGCACTGCTGAGGTCTTATGGAGGCCCAGGATGCTTCGATAGCGGCCTTTAGCTCATCCAGAGTGTTGGGTCTTGAGTCTCTCAACGTTCTCTTCACAATATCCCACAGATTCTCTATGGGGTTCAGGTCAGGAGAGTTGGCAGGCCAATTGAGCACAGTGATACCATGGTCAGTAAACCATTTACCAGTGGTTTTGGCACTGTGAGCAGGTGTCAGGTCGTGCTGAAAAATGAAATCTTCATCTCCATAAAGCTTTTCAGCAGATGGAAGCATGAAGTGCTCCAAAATCTCCTGATAGCTAGCTGCATTGACCCTGCCCTTGATAAAACACAGTGGACCAACACCAGCAGCTGACACGGCACCCCAGACCATCACTGACTGTGGGTACTTGACACTGGACTTCTGGCATTTTGGCATTTCTTTCTCCCCAGTCTTCCTCCAGACTCTGGCACCTTGATTTCCGAATGACATGCAGAATTTGCTTTCATCCGAAAAAAGTACTTTGGACCACTGAGCAACAGTCCTGAGAAGGACCTGTATACCTTTATAGGCCTTCATCTGGTTTAAGTTTTTTAAGGTTTTTTTCTGACTAAAAGCGCAGATTCACTTTCTGGCTGAAATTGTAAAATGCTTGGTTTGAGATAATCTGATTTAAAACTTAATATGTAACCTAATTACAACATATATTGCAACTATAAAATTCAAAACAAGCATGCTTTATTTTCTAAGAGCAACTTTGAACATTTAAGATATTAGACCTTTTTTATTTATTCACTGTTATATAATTTGTATTACATATAATGACTCCCTTACATGCTCTCTAAAGGAGCTACATAGAAGAACAACAAAAACAGTTTAGAAAAACAACATTAAAGACATGAATTACCTTAAAAGCTACATTTAAACTTTGCATAAAATGAAAGAAAAAGTAAAATGTAAACATTAACAAATTAAAAGCTAAGAAATAAAAGCAGTCTTTGATCTTAATGGGTAAGCTACAGTAATCTAATATTATCTATATTGATTTGCATCTTTGTCATTAAATACCACTACAGTCTTACTTAACACTGTGTTGAGGTTTTCAAATAGCAACTTGAATTTATTGTTACAATGACCAAAGTAGCATTGCCTGTGCTGATTTCCATCTTATGTTTAACATATAATACCTAAACGGGATTTTAGAAATTGTTGAAATGGTGAGAAAGGCTAAGTGTGTCTCCGTCTGGAGACTTACTGCCTACAGTGAACGCCATTTCGTTCCAGTCTAATTTAAGCAAGACCTCTGCAGTGCTGCTATCCATAGGACTGGACTTCGTTATTAACGAAAAAATGAAACATTCAAAATGCTGCAGGAGAATAGTCTCATAACAAAGCTGCATGCTTTATTATCTATTCATTCTATTCAGTTTATTTATACAGCACCAATTCACAACACATGTTGTCTCAAGACACTTTACAAAGTTAATTTAATAGAATCAAACAGATTTCAAGTCGGTTTCATAAATTCCATTTAATCCTATCAAACAATGCAGTCAGGTTCAGTTTATTCTTCAAATTGGTTAAAGAGTTTCTAGGTAAGGAAACCCAGCAGATTGCATCAAATCATTGACTTGCAGAAGAGTTCAGTGTTATTCAGCAGCTGTTACATTTCTAGTCCCAATGAGCCACAATAAATCAGAGACAGACACCAAAACCCTTTAGCAAGATCCTAGTGGTAGAGAAAAACAAATTACGTCAATGACAGGAATTAGTTTTAAATTTCTTATGTTTTCAGTATTTAAAACACTTTAAATTGTTGTGTAGTTGAAATGTGCTATTCAAATAAACTTGCCTTGCCAAATAGTTACCTATGCTGTGCAGAGAGGTTTTTATTTGATTTGATTTTAATGCACTACATCATTTCTAATAAAACATCTTAGAAGTGACTGAAAATTTGGTCAGATTTCATCATTTGACAACAACAAATCAACTATCTGAATACTACTTTCATGATACTTGATAATAAAAATATATAGCTTTTTTTACTCTGTTATTTCCAACTAGATAATCTATTGTTTGACCTGAAGGCACAATGGAGGTAAAACAGTCATAAAAAGCAACATTCACACTGGCGACTGATGGGCCAGACCCATTTTAATTATGTTCTGGGGTCCTTGACCTGAGGGGTCCATGTGGTTCAGCCCTGACGGGTAACAATACTCCCATTGATACGCAGGTGAAACAGCAGGTATCCTCATACAAAGAAACTACCTGCATATGAAGGGAGGAGCCACAGATGTTCTCATGCTCATTTCTGGAAAATGTTCTTCAGTACTTTTTCACAATTTATCTTTTCCCTTCCAAGAATTATCTGAATAAATTCAGATCTTTACTTCAAAGCAATCAGAAGTGATGCCCAAGAACTCCAGTGGTTGTAATTATCTTGGTATCATCAACAGGTCAGAACTATGAAGACCATAATATTTGTTTGTTATTTCATTATAAAGGCAGAAAACCAACCCAGCAATCAATCCTGGGGTGATAGACATGTTAAAGCCCAAAAAGGATTTTATCCAAACAAAGTTTAAGTACTGGTGCCAGTCAGATATCTGACCACACCTGTCCCAGAATAAACCAGGTGTGTCTCAGTATTTCACCTGTGCTGTTCAAACATAAAAGGGTCAATCAGATAACTCAACACATGTTGTGTTGTCAGCATATTGAGAAGATGTAGAATAAAGAAGCACAACTACAGTTACTAGGATACAGAAGAAAAAGAAGAGTGAAAAGCAAAAGCATGAGCGATAAAACTAACACCCAAACTACAAGATTATTTAAAGAAATGCAGCTGGAGAGTTCTTTTTAAAGACCTATTTAAAATGTATGGGATTACCCTTAATGTAATTACTTATCCATTAACCACGCAGCCTAAAAACAAGGCGACAAGTTTAATTTTAAATTAAAACAAGGCACAGACTAGAAAAAAAAGTAGAGAATAAATTAAGGTTTAAATATTTTCATAAATGTTAGTGGAAATAGATTATTATGGATTGTCCTGTAAGACCCTAAGTCAGCCGATTTACTCAATAGTTCTGGGTCCGTAATGGATGGATATGTATCAGTACTGAGGTGGTGTCGCACTGAAGCAACTCAAATCCATAACTGCTGAAGCATCTGTCTGCATAATGACACCGTGCAGAACTGCTGGTGTTCTGCTTGGGACTCAGCCTACAGCTGCGTCTGTGTCATAATTACTTGTTTATTTGCATTTGACATGATCACACAGGGCGGATTTTAATGCCATGTGTCGATGATTATTGTAAGCCTTGGCTGCTTACATCTGAATCAGCCATGACATGTACACACTGAGGTGTTAAAAGGGATTTATTGTCTTCCAGCCTTATCCATTCTAAAACCAGACTGAGCTGCTGTTTGTAGTAACAATGCTTTTTAAAAGGTGATGACAGAGCGATACACTCAACATACACTCACCAATCCTACCTCAGAGATATCCATGCAGTTATTAAGATAAAATAAGATGTTCTTATTAGATGCAGCTGCTCTGAAGCTGGAGACCTTATAAAGTAAAATAGAATAGGAATATCCCTTAATGTCCCACAGTGGGGAAATGTATCAGCAGCAGAGGGAAAATCAAAATGGAAGCATGCAGATTCACACCTAGGAAAAAAAAATAAGAAAAAAGAATACGAGACTGTACAGTAATGGAAAAAATACTGTAGAGTTACAGGGGTTGGACAATGAAACAGAAACACCTGTCATTTTAGTGTGGGAGGTTTCATGGCTAAATTGGACCAGCCTGGTAGCCAGTCTTCATTGATTGCACATTGCACCAGTAAGAGCAGAGAGTGAAGGTTCAATTAGCAGGGTAAGAGCACAGTTTTGCTCAAAATATTGAAATGCACACAACATTATGGGTGACATACCAGAGTTCAAAAGAGGACAAATTGTTGGTGCACGTCTTGCTGGCGCATCTGTGACCAAGACAGCAAGTCTTTGTGATGTATCAAGAGCCACGGTATCCAGGGTAATGTCAGCATACCACCAAGAAGGACAAACCACATCCAACAGGATTAACTGTGGACGCAAGAGGAAGCTGTCTGAAAGGGATGTTCGGGTGCTAACCCGGATTGTATCCAAAAAACATAAAACCACGGCTGACCAAATCACGGCAGAATTAAATGTGCACCTCAACTCTCCTGTTTCCACCAGAACTGTCCGTCAGGAGCTCCACAGGGTCAATATACACGGCCGGGCTGCTATAGCCAAACCTTTGGTCACTCATGCCAATGCCAACCGTCGGTTTCAATGGTGCAAGGAGCACAAATCTTGGGCTGTGGACAATGTGAAACATGTATTGTTCTCTGATGAGTCCACCTTTACTGTTTTCCCCACATCCAGGAGAGTTACGGTGTGGAGAAGCCCCAAAGAAGCGTACCACCCAGACTGTTGCATGCCCAGAGTGAAGCATGGGGGTGGATCAGTGATGGTTTGGGCTGCCATATCATGGCATTCCCTTGGCCCAATACTTGTGCTAGATGGGCGCGTCACTGCCAAGGACTACCGAACCATTCTTGAGGACCATGTGCATCCAATGGTTCAAACATTGTATCCTGAAGGCGGTGCCGTGTATCAGGATGACAATGCACCAATACACACAGCAAGACTGGTGAAAGATTGGTTTGATGAACATGAAAGTGAAGTTGAACATCTCCCATGGCCTGCACAGTCACCAGATCTAAATATTATTGAGCCACTTTGGGGTGTTTTGGAGGAGCGAGTCAGGAAACGTTTTCCTCCACCAGTATCACGTAGTGACCTGGCCACTATCCTGCAAAAAGAATGGCTTAAAATCCCTCTGACCACTGTGCAGGACTTGTATATGTCATTCCCAAGATGAATTGACGCTGTATTGGCTGCAAAAGGAGGCCCTACACCATACTAATAAATTATTGTGGTCTAAAACCAGGTGTTTCAGTTTCATTGTTCAATCCCTGTACTAATATACTCAGATTTAACTAAATGTAAACTGAGTAGGACGATTTACAAATCTTCAAGATGTACTTGTATAATTGTGGATAAAAATGTAGATATACAAAACAACAACAGCTCCTGCAGCGTAAAACAAAAAGAGCAGAATCTGAACGGTTGTTTGAACTCTGAAATATTTCATCTTTCATGTTTCCATGTTTATGAACCTATATCAATGAGAAGCTGTGTTTTGTAGCGCTGCGGACACAAGAGCCAGGCCAATTGTTACTGTTTTATGTCTTTTATAATAACGTTTTATTAGGGCGTCTCTTCTGACACACTCTGAGCCCATCCCTTAAGTTGCCTGGCCCATGTTCCTCAGAGCAGAATAATTCAAACTTTTTTATCACCGTGACTTAAACAGCAACCCTCTCTGCTTTGTGGGTTAGTTTTGATGTAATTAGTTTTGTTTAATAGGATTTTTATGTTCTAGATTTTAATTTAGTTTTTACAGTATTGCAAACATTATCTAGAATGCTGATTCATCTAAACTGATCATTATGTTGGGAAAAATGTTATGCTTCATCATTTACTGAATCAATTTAATCAAATCATTCCTTCAATAACTGGAACTGAATTCTGTACTTACTAATAGGTTCCCTGCACTCATGGGGAGTTGAACACTGGGATATTTATCAGAGATGTGCAGAATTTGTCTTCCAGGCTGAAATCTTGTCTGAGTAAAATGGCATCTGTGGGAAATATTTGCTTTTAAAGGTCTTGAATCAATTAAATTCAAAAATACTTAATCCTTAGAGCTGTAATAAAACCTGTACGTAGACAAAATTAGCCAAGAAAGATGATGCTGATTCTGGTTCTGATGTAGACAACGAGCTCATTTAGATTTTAGCTGAAACATTTAGGTGATTATCAGAAGAAAATTGAAAACAGCTCCTTCTTTCCTTCTCCAGTTTTACAGTCGACGCCCAGGCCTGAAACTGGCTCCACGACATTTTAACTTTTTGTTTTACTCCTTGGATTTCAGACATGTCATTTTATTTAGGACACTTAATCTTTGTCACACCTTGTAAGTAATGCACAATCAACATTTTTAGGTGTTGCTGTAGGAGCCGAAGTAGATTGGCAACCAGTGGTGTAACAAAACAAGTTTTAGTATTTTCAGGAGAAACAAGAAGCAACATGTTGACAACAGTGAGGAAACGGTGGATAAGGGGGGAACAAGCTAATTATGTGGCCTATTTCTGCAGCAGTAAACCAGGTATTTTGGTGAGTGTAACCTCCATCTCACTGACAATATTTTCTGGGCCGTGCTTTAATCTGCTTGTTTTCAATTTCTGTGCTCAAAATGTCGTTGCAATTCCCTATAAAGACCAAGTGGTACATTTAACTGTGCATTTTCATTCCTTTAAAAAGAAAAAAGCTAGTCCCTATTGCATATATTTGCCATAAAATCTTAGAAGGTACGCAGGGGACATGAAACTGAAGTGTTTGTGACAAATCCACCTGTTTGTTCTCTGTTTTTTCTTTCTGTCACTAATTTGTTAAGCATCCATCACATGCCTAGCAACATTCATGGAGTTGTAAAATTACTCATCATATTTTAGGCTACGCCCTAACCGCGGACTAGTATTTCAAAGTTTTCTGGGAAACCGTATTGTTTTCTGTGTATAAAGTTAAAGAGAGGACATCTTACTCAGTTATAAAACATGTAAAGTGGCATCAGGTGATCGGCCAACTAGCATATGATCAAACCTGTGCTCTGCAGGACACGGCTCAAGAATCATTTATTGGGTCTTTCTACCAAAATGGTTTAGTTACAAATGAAAGGGCCAAAGCTCAATTTTAACTGGTTCTATTAAATCACCACTTAGATCGAGTGTTTTTACTACAACCAGGCAGCCAGCTTGTTGTCACATCATCATGTATGTTTCAGTCGATCTTTGTTCCCCCTCTGTTGTACTTCAAGGTCCTGTAGAGGATCACAGTTATCTGCATAACACAATATCGAGGCAACTGTGGCTCAGTAGGAAGAGTAGTCGTCTTGCAATCGGAAGGTTGTGGGTTTGATTCCAGCTTCCTCCTGCTGTATGTCGGTGTGCCCCTGGGCAAGGCACTTAACCTCAAGTTGTCTACCGATCTGCGTATCGGTGTATGAATGTGTGAGCGTTAGTGAGTGTGATTGGGTGAATGTGGCTCTAGTGTAAAGTGCTTTGAGTGGTCTCTATGACTGGAAAGGCGCTATATAAAATTCAGTCCATTTACCATTTGCATAATGCCAGTTTCACTCTGCTTGAGTCTCCACTTCAATGTGACAAAGAAGGGACTGGTGCCGATCCAGTACAAGAGCCGGTGGAGCCCACCAAGGTCCATGGTTGGAGACAGTCCTGTTTAGCACCAATCTAAAACAGAGGCGCAATCACATGATTTAATGAAGGCCATTCCAGATAAGAAAGTGTTGGAAAAATGTATAAAAATTATCATGGCTTAGTTTAAACAAGGATTATGTTTTAAGTTCTACTCTAGTTAAGATGATTCCTGCGATTGGTTTTAGTGTGGGCAAAGGGTTTGTGGAAAGTTAAGGAATGTGGTCTGGAGTGGATCACTCTCTGGACATGATATGCTCATATCATGCATAAAAAATGCCCTCGAGGCAAATGCTTTACTTGAGATTCGTAACTGGGTCACAAAACATAATATTGATCTACCCACCTGCTCGGTTAGCAGTTGGCAGAACTGGGCAATGTATGCTGAAAAGGTGGTCAGTGGAAAGAAAAAACAACCCTCTACTGATACCTTCTATGCGGAAGAAGACATATTTTATGCAGGACCAGTCAGTAGGGAGAGGTGTAGAATGAGAGGAATTTACGGAGTAAATGGAGACCTTAGGGGGCGTGGACGGAGGCAAGTGAGAGGGAGAGATGATAGAAGAGATGATGTATGCTGGGTTTGTGGGCAGCATGGTCATCAAGAATGACTGGATAAAGGAGAACAGAATGTTGTTAAAGAAGGAAAAGGGGAAGTTGATGAGAACAAGGAGATGATAGACATTGCAGCAGCATACATGGATAATCTGAGATCCTCTCCAAATGCAACTGTATATGTCAGTCTACATGAAATAATAATTTCATCTACTGCAATGTTTAATGATCTGATTGAATATGTGAACACTTCTCCAGACTGGACGGACCCAAAAGACAACACCTTCAAGGTGGACCCCACAAACACCACCTTATTGTTCCTTTGTGGATAAAAAAGAATTGAAGCATTTAAAACAGACCCAGTGGAAACAAAAAGGGGTTATGAGAAAACAATGTGCATTTTAAAAATATAAAAATAAAATTATGTAAGGGAATTTTTGAAAATGAAATTGCTCTGATAGAGAAGTATAGGGTAAGAACGCTGTCAAAAACAATGTTTATGTAAAGACGGAAATATGTGCATATTAGTCAATAGTTGTGCATAAGTAAAATCCAAAAGAGGTATTGTATATTTTCTCTATAAGAATACAAAATAAAATGTTACAGCTTCAAGAAATTACAAACACAAAGTTCAAGTTTACAGTTGTGGTTTATTCTTTATGAATACAATATGCTATAACAGTTTGTGAATACGATTTCTTTTCTTTGAGGATACGAATCTACATCAGCGACTTGGCGTCACGTGATCTCAGGCTCAGGATATAGTGGGTGGAGTTATACAACAATGTACAGTAGGTGGCGCTATGCACCTCTGAATTTGTTGCGAACCGCCAGCAGAAGAAGAAGAAGAAGAAGCAGCAGCACTAGCGCCAAGATGACGGACCAATAAACTACGGTACAAAGCCAGGTAATGTTAAAAAGTTTATATATGTCTAAATGTCGTTAATATATGCTGTTGGTCCGTTATGTAAAGTTATGTAAAAATTAGGGTATATGTGCATGATAATAATTAAAGCCTATAAGACAGTACCATAATTATTAGGTCAATTTATATGGTGAAACAAATGTTTGGACTTTTTCCAGTCAGGTTCAGAATGATCAAATTAGATTTAAAATTTAACACAAGATGAAATGCACCTTAACAGAATTACTGGACAGAATTACTATTCCTGAAATTGAGAAAACTTGAGTTAATTGAAATAAATATAAAGTGGAATTAAAAAGGGAAGAGCTATAGATGACTGAAACTGTATAGGTGTGTTTATAAAACTGGGTAAGACAAACTAAGATTATAAGACATACAGGGGTTGGACAATGAAAGTGAAACACCTGGTTTTAGACCACAATAATTTATTAGTATGGTGTAGGACTTCCTTTTGCAGTCAATACAGCATCAATTTGTCTCGGGAATGACATATACAAGTCCTGCACAGTGGTCAGAGGGATTTTAAGCCATTCTTCTTGCAGGATAGTGGCCAGGTCACTACGTGATACTGGTGGAGGAAAACGTTTCCTGACTCGCTCCTCCAAAACACCCCAAAGTGGCTCAATAATATTTAGATCTGGTGACTGTGCAGGCCATGGGAGATGTTCAACTTCACTTTCATGTTCATCAGACCAATCTTTCACCAGTCTTGCTGTGTGTATTGGTGCATTGTCATCCTGATACACGGCACCGCCTTCAGGATACAATGTTTGAACCATTGGATGCACATGGTCCTCAAGAATGGTTCGGTAGTCCTTGGCAGTGACGCGCCCATCTAGCACAAGTATTGGGCCAAGGGAATGCCATGATATGGCAGCCCAAACCATCACTGATCCACCCCCATGCTTCACTCTGGGCATGCAACAGTCTGGGTGGTACGCTTCTTTGGGGCTTCTCCACACCGTAACTCTCCTGGATGTGGAGAAAACAGTAAAGGTGGACTCATCAGAGAACAATACATGTTTCACATTGTCCACAGCCCAAGATTTGCGCTCCTTGCACCATTGAAACCGACGTTTGGCATTGGCATGAGTGACCAAAGGTTTAGCTATAGCAGCCCGGCCGTGTATATTGACCCTGTGGAGCTTCCTCTTGCATCCACAGTTAATCCTGTTGGATGTGGTTGGTCCTTCTTGGTGGTATGCTGACATTACCCTGGATACCGTGGCTCTTGATACATCACAAAGACTTGCTGTCTTGGTCACAGATGCGCCAGCAAGACGTGCACCAACAATTTGTCCTCTTTTGAACTCTGGTATGTCACCCATAATGTTGTGTGCATTTCAATATTTTGAGTAAAACTGTGCTCTTACCCTGCTAATTGAACCTTCACTCTCTGCTCTTACTGGTGCAATGTGCAATCAATGAAGACTGGCTACCAGGCTGGTCCAATTTAGCCATGACACCTCCCACACTAAAATGACAGCTGTTTCCGTTTCATTGTCCAACCCCTGTAACTCTACAGTATTTTTTCCATTACTGTACAGTCTCGTATTCTTTTTTCTTATTTTTTTTTCCTAGGTGTGAATCTGCATGCTTCCATTTTGATTTTCCCTCTGCTGCTGATACATTTCCCCACTGTGGGACATTAAGGGATATTCCTATTCTATTTTACTTTATAAGGTCTCCAGCTTCAGAGCAGCTGCATCTAATAAGAACATCTTATTTTATCTTAATAACTGCATGGATATCTCTGAGGTAGGATTGGTGAGTGTATGTTGAGTGTATCGCTCTGTCATCACCTTTTAAAAAGCATTGTTACTACAAACAGCAGCTCAGTCTGGTTTTAGAATGGATAAGGCTGGAAGAAACATTTGCAGGAAAGATCCAATTAAATATTATTTAACCTTGTCTATCATGACACCATACAGGATTTATTAACATCTTGGACGGCACATATTATGTATGGAAAGAAATACAAATAAAGGTATAATTGGTGGCATAATGGAAAAATGCAGAGTTATTACTGAAATTATTAGATGCTGTGCTGTTACCAGCTAAATTAGCTGAGTGTAAATGTGAAGGGATTACTAGATGCCCTGAAGGAAAGCATATATTACCTAAATCAATGTTCCACTGAATTGTAAATATGAGCCATGTGCAGAGCCATGTCTCAACAGGAGGGCAGTGAACAACAATTTACTACATATGGATTTAAAACTCACTAAAAACTTACAAAAGTTTTTTTTGTGCATCTTGTTTGATATGGACCCCCAAGGAAATCTTTCCTTGCAAAGGACCAGATGCTATAACAGTGGCAAAAAGGACTATGTACATTTGGAATTCCAACAAGGATTTATAGTGATAATTGCACACATTTTGTTAACAAAGTCATACAAGAACTTGGTAAATGTTTCAAGATTGACCTGAAAACCCATTTTTAACATTCATGTAGACGCTGAAAGTGATAGCCTAAATATAGCGTTTAATGCTATCTTAGACTCAATTGGCTTTGCTCAAAACATTAACAAACCTACCCACCTTTGTCTTCATTCTCTGGACCTTGTGCTGACATATGGCATTGAGTGTAAAGACATAACAATATTCTCTCATAACCCTGTCCTGTCTGACGATTTCTTAATAACCTTTGAGTTTAATTTAACCGAGTACTTCACACCTGAAAGAAAATTTCATTATAGTAGATCATTATCAGGCGATGCTGTAACAACCTTTAAATAATCTGTTCCACTTTTAATTTCCTCATTATCACAGAAAAGCACAGTGGAGGGCAATAATTTTGTTTCTTCCCCTTCACAAATTGATTCTCTTGTTCATAGTGTTACTTCACTGCGTGATGCATTAGACAGTGCAGCCCCCTTTGAAAAAGAAGGTAATTATTCATAGGAGGCTAGCTCCCTGGTTTAATTTAGATCTGCGTACTTTAAAGCACAATGTTAGAAAATTGGAGAGAAAATGGCGCTCTACACACCTAGAGGATTCCTACTTAATCTGGAAAAATAGCCTACTGTTGTATAAAAAGACGCTTCGCCAAGCTAAAACAGCTTATTTCTCATCATTAATAGAAGAGAACAAGAATAATCCTAGGTTTCTCTTTAGTGCAGTTGCTAAAATTTAAAAATTACAGACCTATATCCAATCTTCCATTCTTATCTAAAATTATTGAGAAAATTGTTGCTAATAAAATGTGTGAACATTTACACAGCAATGACTTGTTTGAAGAGTTTCAGTCAGGTTTCAGAGCTCATCATAGCACTGAAACAGCTCTGCTGAAAGTCACTAATGATATTCTTATGGCCTCAGATAATGGACTTGTGTCTGTTCTGGTTCTGTTAGATCTCAGTGCTGCATTTGATCCAGTCGACCATAATATTCTCTTAGAAAGGCTGGCATATGCTGTAGGGATCAGGGGAACATCGCTAGGCTGGTTTAAATCTTATCTGTCTGACAGATTCCAGTTTGTTCATGTAAATGATAAATCATCTTTAAACTCCAGGGTTAATTGTGGAGTACCACAGGGTTCAGTACTTGGGCCAATTCTCTTTACTATATATATGCTTCCAATAGGTCAAATTATCAGGCAGCATAGGATACATTTTCACTGTTACGCTGATGATACTCAGCTTTACTTATCCATAAATCCTGATGAGCCCAACCAGTTAGATAGACTACAAGCATGTCTTGAAGACATAAAAACTTGGATGACTTTAAATTTTCTGCTTCTAAATTCAGACAAGACAGAAGTTGTCGTCTTTGGACCGGAGTCTTTAAAAAAGATACTGCTTAGTCAATCACTTAACCTGGATGGCATTAAATTGACCTCTGTTGAGGTAGGAAAACTTTACTGGCCGTCCGTTAACTCTTACATTCTTACATTACTCCTCACCTCTCCCCGACTCTTTTTATTTGGCACCCAAAGGACAATCCTCAGTCAGAGATCAGTTGTACGTTTCCACAAGTTTATTAAAACCAATCTGAATTCAGAGAGGAGACATCACACTTACACTGGTAAACGTCTGTGTTGTCTCACTGGGGGTGCGCCACATTACATTTTATACCCCACGCTGCTATGCAGTACACATACACAATCATTCTGTCTGTGGATGTCTCCCCAGCAACAGTGTCAAAGAAACAGAGATATATTTAATCATTTAATTAAAGAATTGTTTCCCACACGTCTTCAGGAATCTTCAGTGAGAGGAGTTACCATGCCTCCCTAATACACTGCCAGCTTCTCACGATACAGACAGAAAACACCTCCAAGCTTTAACCTTGAATAATAAACACTCATTGTGTAAAAACTGAGGCTACTGTTAAGGTTTTTTTTCTAACGATCAAAAGCATAACTAAAAACTCCTAATAATAATCAATCTATAAGCAGCAAATCCCAAATATATCTTAGCTTTAGCTACTAATGATAAGGCATTTATATTTCCACACCTCCAGTAATAAAGTAAAAAACCATGGTGTTAACTTTGACTAGGACATGTCATTTAAATCCCATATTAAACAGGTTTCTAGGATTTCCTTCTTTCATCTCCGGAACATTGCCAGAATTAGAAATATCCTATCCAGGAGTGACGCTGAAAAACTAGTCCATGCATTTGTTACTTCAAGGCTGGACTATTGTAATTCTTTACTATCAGGATGTCCACAAAATGCAGTTAAAAGCCTTCAGCTGATTCAAAATGCTGCAGCAAGAGTTCTGATGAAAATTAAAAAGAGAGATCATATTTCTCCTATTTTAGCTTAAAACCTTTTGAAATAATACCTTATTATATCCCTGATTTCCAAAAAGACCTAAAAGGTCCACAACAAGAGGCAACGTTAGCAGATTACATGATGAAGGCATTACAGTTTAGAGACATACAAAATGTTAATAATCTGCCAAATTATGTTTCTGAACCCTGCAGGTTCCTAGTGATGTGAAAGAAGGTGACTGGGTGCTGATTAAGACCTCTGAGAAGATAACGTGGTCTGATCCAAAGTGGGAGGGTCCATTCCAAGCGTCATTGACAACTCCTACCGCTGTGAAAATTCAAAGCACACAGGTGAGCCTGTCAGTCCTTTCACCCACAGAATAGGAAATGATTGAAGCCTGACAACAACGGGGTTGTCCCCATCTAGAGGAGGCTTCGTCTCAATGTCAGTTGAAGAAACCAACGATCTTTCCTAGCCTTAGGGGTGAGAGAAAGACTGATAGGTAAATCTAAAGGAACGATGTTGTTGAAACATTTAATTTTGTTTATCATGTGTGTCCTGATTATGTTAATAATATGGCAGACATTTCCACAATCTCATAATCTCCAGAAATTAAAGAGGTGGATAAATGAAGATTTTTCATGGAATGTTTATACAAGATATAAATTACTTGTTTGAGACTAACAGCTGGTACCAATATGAAAAAATTGTAACCAAGTCCAGAAACATTTCTGGTTGTTATGTATGTACTGAACTTCCTATCTCTTCCAACCAGCCCAGGTTAACAGCTAAACCAGTAACAGTGCCAAGAGATGAGTGTTTATCAAAAACAGCGTTTTTTTTAAGTCACACAAAAAAGAATTACTTTTGTTTGTCACAGAAACTCTTTAAGGAAGATCCCGGACGAGCCCCCACTTATGTTACGACCCGGCTCAGCCAGGGGTGAAGGAGGGGAAGTAACATAAAGAAAATGGAGATATGGGAAGTCTAATGAATGTTGTTTATTTGTAATGTTTAACGTAACAGACACATATGCAAAAGAATGCACCACTAACATGAGGCAACAAACCAAACAGCATGTAGCACAAAAGAAAAGAACCCAAAATAAATCACTCAAGGTTTTCTTGGTGATTTGGCAATTAGCTAACATGGAACCAAAACAGTCAAAACTCACACAAAGGAGATCAAACCCTAGGTTTGATACCTATTTAACAAGTCTAGCTAGTAACAAGCTAGCCAGCTCTAACCAAGTCGCCAGACAGGTTAAACAGTAACCAATAGCTTAACCACAACCAACAAATACCACCACTAGCAAAGCTTCACAAACACTTGAGGCGAGCTGCTCAGATTAAATCACAGCCGTGCTTTGGTGACAGGTGTAGAGAGTTTATATAGGCCGGACTCTGTGATGATTGGTGGCACATTTGTGGAAGCAGACGATAGACAGTCCACAGGATATCCCGGCGACGTCCAGCAGGAGGAATACTGAGCGTCCAGGAAGATCCGCCTCCACCAGCAACCAGCAAGAAGAACACAAAAGGGGGAATCCCACCGGGAGGTAGTCCTGCGCAGCCAAGCTGCTGGAAACGAAGGAGCAGGGTTTTCTCCTCTTCAGCGGAGCACATCAGCAGCCTGTACATAAGGTTATAACAACAAAAACACCCCTACGACCACTGGTCGTAACAGAGGTGTATGCATAAAGCTTTTTGGAAGTGTATACATGAATGTGATATTAAACTGATCAATAATAAACAGGAGGGAATTGTTGGAAAAATGTATAAAAATTATCATTGTTTAGTTTAAACAAGGTTTATGTTTTAAGTTCTACTCTAGTGAAGATGATTTATGTGATTGGTTTTAGTATGGGCAAAGGGTTTGTGGAAAGTTAAGGAATGTGGTCTGGAGTGGATCACTTACTGGACATGATATGCTTATACCATATATGGGAATGATCACTCTTCTAAGTTAAAATCTCTGTAAGAATTGGCTGAACCGATTCCCGCTTTTTGCTTGTAGGAATGTGAGTTGTAAATAAAAGGCTGGTGCAAGGATGTATTCCTTTGTGAGAAGAAAGTTGCTGTTCTGCAGTGGACTGTCTCTCCTTGCAAATCAAACTTACGTGGTTCACCTTGTGTCTTATTTTACACTGGTCTGTATTTATCAGCTTTCTAACTCTAACAGAAAGCAACCACAGCTATAAGACCTAAACATGAGGGAAACAACATGGTTGCAAGTTGTGCACCCCCTCTATCTAAAAATGTCAATTTTGGTTCAGTTCTGCCATTCAGTCTTTTGAGCTCAAATCTGTCACCATTTTGCTCATTTGGATTTTTAGCTACTGTCAGTTTGAAGATAGGTTGCAAAGGAATCAGTTGGGAGAAGAGGACAGGACTACAGCAATGTTACAAAAACTGAGGATTTGTAGCAGGAAACGGGTCAAAGTAGCAGCAAAGAAACCGAACAGCAACACTGGAGGAGCTGCAAGACCTTTCGCTAAGTATTGGTTGTGTTCTACATGGGACCAATAACTCCTGTACCCTCCATAAATCTGGACTGAGGACTAGGGTTACAAGACAAAATCATGTCTTTCTAAGGAAACATTCAGGTCTGGCTACGATCACTCAAAACCTTGTGGGTTAATACGTTCTGGTTGAGTTGAACCTAACCAGGACTTCACAGTTCCTAAAGCTGGCGTTGGCACAAAAACAACCCGGCTCATCACTAAAAGCCACAGTGTAAAACGGGTTTGTCAAAATCATAATCTGGAAGTTCTTGTCTTCAGATGAAACTGGGATTTATGTCAAAGTAGATGAGTTATGAATAAGTTATGAATAAATCCCAATATCAGCCAGTTCTGACCCAAAACCTCAAGTGTCTGCTAGAAAGCAAAAGATGAAGATAGATTTCAGTGTTCTGTATCACAGTTAGAAGAATGAATACAAAAGCATTCACCTGCAGAAATTTAAAGTTTCAGAACAACCGAGCCAGAGTCCAGAACTAAATCTGTGGGATAAACCTGAAAAGTGCAGCAGACAAAAGACATTCCTCCCAGTCTGATTGGCCAGATGTTACCAGTATCATACAGGATTTCTACCTAAAAAGACTGAAATTCCTTGACAGGTGCATCAACATCACTTGAGAATCATTTAAGTAATTTCCACTACCATTATATAATAATAATTCTATGAGTGATCAGCTGTCAGTTGTTGGTATGAAGCAAAATCATGTCAAATACTCGTACTCATATTCGTACTCATTGTCTTCCGCTTCATCCGGGACCGGGTCGAGGGGCCAGCAGACTCAGTAGAGACACTTATACGTGCCTCTCCCCCAGACACCTCCTCCAGCTCCTCCCAAGGCGTTCCCAGGCCAGCCGAGAGACATAGTCCCTCCAGCGAGTCCTGGGCCGTCCACTGGGCCTCCTCCTGGTGGGACGTACCTGGAACACCTCCAGAAGGAGCCGTCCAGGAGACATCCGGTATAGATGCCCGAGCCACCTCAACTGGCTCCTCTCGATGTGGAGGAGCAGCGGCTCTACTCAAAGCTCCTCCCGGGCACGGAGTAGACCCGCTAAAACATTAAGCAAATGTTTTAGGTCCTCTAATAGAAAGGTCAAGGTTGGGATTACAGTGTATATAAAGCACATTTCCAACAAATAAAGTAAAAATACAACTAAATATAGAAATATGTAGAAATATAGAAGGATACAGGGACAGAAAGTTACCAAAACAATATTAAACAGGTTACAGGACATATGACAAACAGATGAAGTTCTTTTGATATCTGAATGTCAGGTAATTTTAGCCCAGCTCAACTGTGAAAACAAATAAGGCGTTGATGTGAAAGTGTTCCTAAGGTGTCATGACTCATTTCTGGATCGGCCTCATTCTCAACAACCTGGACATTTTCCATTAAAAACCAGGGCTTTAACAGACTGATGGATGTTTTAGTTAGATTACAACCCATCTCATCAGACCCAACTTCAAAATATAATCATTTAATATTAATACATGCCTAAACAAGCAGGTTCATGCATTCTGCATGTACTGCAGAAAATCACCTGAATGAAAAAGAACAGTGGGATTCTCTTTCAATTAACCTTTACGTCTGGATCTAGTGCATTTATGCAGGATGATAACTGCTTAACTGAGCTGTATACCTACAGTATAGCAATTAACTCAAATGTTACGCTTCATTTTTAAAAATTCTGTCTAAATTCTGAACAGCAAGGTTTGTCAACCATTTCCATGCTAACAGTTCTTCACTTTCTCTGTAAACATGGTGTTTAAAATGTTCTCTTCCTTGCTCTTTGTCTTGTATCTGCTGTAAATCTGCTGAATCTTATCTGGAATCTAAAGGGATTTAAGGGATTAAGTTGTGCTTAAGAAAATAAGAGTCCATTCTTACTCATGCTTTTTAACGTCTGCCATTAATTTAATTTTTAATCTTTAATATTATAACGAGGGAAAAACAAACTTTTTTGACCACATTTACATGATTTATTCTCCTTGGTAGCTGTTGAATTTGATTTAACTGCCTAAACTTTCTGTTTAAAGATGACTTTGGTTCATTTATTTTGTTAAAATGTTTTTGTTTTTAATGAATTAAAGGTTTCAGGCGCTGAATGTGAAAGGGTTAAATGTTGTATTTCTTTCTTCATAAGCAGATGAAGCAGTACTGCATTTAATTTAAACATTTCTGTTTTCTGCTGACTGTGCTCCTAAATTGGCAATGAGATATAGAAATAGTGACACCCACTGGACAAAAGTGAAATTATTCTTTAAGTTGCAACTGCTTCACAGTTGAAATAATTTTGTTAAACTGCTCAATTTCTGCAGTTTATGAAATAATTTTTAAAATGAAAATATCTCAATACATGGATTCAAGTGAGAGAAATTAAACAGCTTATTTGAGGGATTTTTGATTGTGGTGAACATTTTTCTCAGCAACTCTCTTTGTTCTCAGAGTTGCATCATGTTTTTTCACTTTGACTGAATTTATCTGCAGGCAGTAAGGTTTTAATCCACTAGAAATTTAAAGAATATAAACTTTTCAACATTGCGGAGTTCTCCAGTGTTTACTGAACCCTCAAAGCAGCTTTAGAATAAAAAAAAAAAAAATAAATGTTACATGTTTTCTCTTGTTTCAAACATTTTCAGAGCTATTTTAAAGGTTTCTTTTTGTTGTTTTGGGGGAAATCTGCAGCAGATTTTGTAGACACAACAGAAATAGATTCAATAAAATAGTGATTTAAATGAAATAGATCGTCATAAAATCTTAATAAAACGAAATTTAGGATGTTTGGAAACTAATAAGTACCTAGGGAAAAAATACAGATGATAAAGAAAATGGGAAGGGTACATGAAAACACATTTTTGGTGTTGTGCCAGACCCCGAAAGGGTTCTGGGAAAATCCAGACATACTGTGTACTGGGTCATAGATGAAGGACATTCTGTTTAATTCACTTGCACTACCTTATCTTACTTACTGTGTGGAAGACTGTCCAACAAACCCACAATCGTCATACGTATTACAAAAAGAGCATTAAGGGTTGTACATAATGTGTGAAAGAGTCCAATGTTTTAGTAAGATTTTATAGTTTAATAAAATTAGTCACATTTACGTGTTTTTAGGCAAGACTGCAATGAAGTTTTAGAGCCTGTTTAATAGGAGTTAAACAGTTTATGAAAGGTCATTGAATGCAGCATTCCTATCTGTATGTGTAGCAACACAAAGCTCTGTAGAACCACAGGCAAGGATCACCAGTTCAAAACTGGGTGATAATTAAGGATTTAAGCTAACATGAGACAATAAGCACTGATATAAAACATAACCATCATCATATGAGCTCAAAATGTAAGCCTTTTACCATAATTTGTTTACAATTATTAGAAAACTAAGAGAAATGATTCTGCTATCATGAGATTAAAAGTTTTGTCATTTGTTCAAGAAAAAGAAAGAAATACAAGACAAACATATCATAAACATTTATAGCGAATAGTTTTGGCCACTCTCAACTTCCATAGTAATATATTTGTAATTTGGCATTACACTTCAAATTAAACCAGACAGTACAACAGAAATTTTTCTAGTGTTATTTCTGTCTAAAAAATAGTTTGCCTTCGCCCAAAGCAGCATTTATTATCCCAGATCCCATCCTATTAAACATATCTGTTATTAAGCAGCAGTTCAAAATTACATTTATAGTTTAACTACAAGGAAAATAGAAATAAAATTGGTCACATCAGAAATACAGATGGCCTACAGTAAAGATCTATGGCTGAAAACGTAAACCAGCAGGTGTTGAGGGATTAGTTTAGGCCCGTCGCTGCAGTATTTGTAGCACAGCTGTCAGCAGAGCAGCCAGAAATGCGGACGGCTTTGGAAACTCTGTCGCACCGCTTGTAGCTGAAAATCAAACACACATAAAAGTGAATTACACCAAATGCCACTGTGTTATTATTGACTTCATCCAGCAAAAGATGAACACAACTGTGAGGGTTCACAAATTTTTCCCTCCAATAAGTCAATCCATGACATTTTGTGATTTAGCTTAATCACTTTACCCTGTATTGGAGGTATAGTGGTCGGGTTGGTCCTGTTACTAATCAACCCAATCCCCAGAGTGTCCAGGTCAGACTGCAGCTGCAGATTCACCCAGGTCCGAACCACCATGTCATTCTCAAACAACTTCAGATCGCGGAGCTGGTCACCCATGAGACCTTGCACGTTTTTCACCGTCAAATTCTGTGAGTTCGCAGAAAAGAAAAACAAAGAATATTTCTGTTTCTAGAAGATTTCTTTCATTCAAGCCACAATAAAAGAAACACATACAATGGGTACCTTCTGGCACTTAACAGTATAAAACCTCTGTCATGTTTCAGAAAGTAATAACACCCCATCCACACTGGATGAAGACCCCACAATGACATCTAAAAGTCTGTTTAAATCTGGTGTTTTTTTAAATTCATCTTACTGTTTGTGGTTTAGTGGGTTTTGATGTACGTAGCAAAGTCATAGTGGTTTACTATTACTGCAGTGGCAGAGTGTCAGGGTCCAGGATGGAGTGTGGGGAAGGTGGTTGCAGTGTATCGGTTATATGGGGTCCGTAGGTGCTGGTGTTGCTTGGTTGTTGAGATGTTCATGAAGGAGAACACATGCTAGCTTTATGCGTAAGCTGTGATCCATGGCGCTGCATCAGTGCCAAATGCTTTGGGTCCTGTACCTCTCCTTATACAAGCAAAAGGATCTAAGTGTGCTCGCCATAGAGCTGCAACAACCAATCCATGTTCTTCTTGTACCGAAGAATAACCTCCTGTGCATCAGGGCCACCGCTGGAGGAAGGAAGTGGTGTGGATGTAGCTAAAGTTCTGCACAATGAAGCCTTCGCCTGCATCTTCATGTACTGTTAAAAATATTTGCTAATTACTGAAATGTCGCCCTCACTGGGAAACGTCCATGATTTCTCCTCAACAGGAAGGCTGGAAATGATAGCAGAGGGCCACAAACTGCCCAAATACAAAGGGAAGTTGGTATCAGTACATAGGTGGCACTGTCTGATTTGATAGCTTATAGCATGCTGGCAAAATCTGACAGAGTAGTGGCAGACATACTGTGGCCGCGGGAGGGGGGCCAGCGGCAATGTGCTGCTGACTATCAGAGCATGGTGAGGGTGAAGAGGAGAACATTGCAGGAAGAAACCTATTTTATACCATGTTTGACTTCATGCTGCAGGTGGATTCCAAACGTTGCAGCTGTCCAGACAAAGTCCTGCAGCAGGGTCTTTCTGGACTTGGGACAGGCTGAGGAGATGATTCAAAATTTGGTCGAGGTGTGTTGGAGCAGCAGCTGACATTTGTCATAGATAACGTTGGTCTTAGAGATTATAACACGACCTACGTCCATATTGACTAGGGCCTTACAATGGACAGTATTTGTTTTAAATAATAATGGGCTATCAAGGAGAAAGGACAGGAAGCTGCTAAGATTATCTAAAATATCAACAATCTTCTCCAGCAGTCAGCGTTCTCAGGCTCGGCCTATAGCCTAACACACAGATCAATTAGTTAATGTTAACATTGTCCCAGATTTTCAAATATTGACAAAAAAGAACAACCAAGCTTCCCTTACCTTGATCACATCAAGTTGCAGACTCCTGAACACATCTACATCCATGTTGATGTTCTGTACTGACAATATTACCACATCATGCAGGGGGGCTCCACCTATCAGAGGGTACAAAATCCAGAAATCTGGAAATCAGGAAAACGATCTTTGTTTGGCAAAGAAATAATTTAAAGGATGGTTAGTGTGAATTCCTACCCAGATAGGACTTCATCAAGTTGTAATAGTCAACGAAACTGGCCCGATATATAAGGAAGGCAGTAGAACTGATATTGTACAGCACCTTCTTCTGCTCAAGTGAACATGATGCCACATTTAGAAGTTGGGCGTTTCTGACAGCATAAGAGAGAGGAGTGGCAGAGGGTTATAAAGGCAGCAAGTCTTTCATTGTGCAGTTGGGTTTCAGCAGCCAGCTGCACTTACTGGATACTAATTGGACTTATGTTCTTCAGTGTGCTGGTATCTAACGAGCACAGGTTGGAGCCAATAATTGTTAGCTCAAATGGGCCCAGAGTTTTCTCCGAAGTCTTCAGATATTTTTCAATGATTTCTTTGCTCTAAAAACATTCAAAAAGACACGTGAACACATATATGTTATAGGATTACATCCAAACTTTGCAAATGATCAAAATCATTTTAATAGAACCTTTGCTTTCTCCCAGCTTCCATCTTCAGTTCTCAAAAGAGCTGACAGGGTGTCAACTTTGGAGATGCGCCACTTAAAGATGTCCTCCAGTGTTGCAACACGAGACACTGAACCAAGCACCTGGACGACCTGCTCAGGAACCTCTGATGGATATACCTGAAAGAACAGAGAAGGTGCACTAATGATTTGTCAAGATGGTGCCAGCATGTGCGGCAGGCCATCTGTTTTTAATTAGCTGGCATAATGCTCTTCTGGTGGTGTTCCGGTAAGTATTAGGACTCTCCTGAGGTCCTCTGAAGGAAACGTCTGATCTTGGAGGAGTTAATTTTCTTCTTTGTACTGGATCCAGCCTGTTGTTCCTGGAGCAGTGGTGGACCGGGCTCACCTGACGGTGGCAATTCCTCTGAACTCCTCCATCTGACAGTTTTCCCAGCTTGGAGGTTCAGCTTGTGGAGATAAAATGTGAATCTCCGCTGCTCTACGTCGTGATCTAACGGTCAGCCAAATATAATAGTGACTTTCTTCAGGACTTTGCCGATTTCTTGTCAGAGATTTCAGATTTTGATTGTTTGCCATCATAACATTCATGTGTGTTGTTCAGACCACGTCGCTAATGAAAAGACTTTTTGAACTTGATCAGCTCTTTTAATTTGAATCAATTAGTATGTGGTACAACACATGCAAAGGGACACACCCTGGACTTGCTTTTAACTTTTGGTTTCCATGGAGATGTGAAGGAAATTATTGATTCTGGTATTTCTGATGGAATTTGGGCTGTTTTAATTCTGCTGCCTTTGACTCAGTGGATTATGACATTTTATTATCATGTTTGGAGCAGTCTGTTGGTGTGAAGGACACAGCAATTAAATGGTTTGGGTCCTACCTGTCTAATAGGAGTTTTTCTGTCCAACTAGGACAGTTTTCTTTCACAGATGTCCCACTTATTTTCTCTGTATTCGGTTCCACTGGGGTCCATTTAAAAAAGTATATACTGGTCCTTCTCAAAATATTAGCATATTGTGATAAAGTTCATTATTTTCTATAATGTCATGATGAAAATTTAACATTCATATATTTTAGATTCATTGCACACTAACTGAAATATTTCAGGTCTTTTATTGTCTTAATACGGATGATTTTGGCATACAGCTCATGAAAACCCAAAATTCCTATCTCACAAAATTAGCATATCATTAAAAGGGTCTCTAAACGAGCTATGAACCTAATCATCTGAATCAACGAGTTAACTCTAAACACCTGCAAAAGATTCCTGAGGCCTTTAAAACTCCCAGCCTGGTTCATCACTCAAAACCCCAATCATGGGTAAGACTGCCAACCTGACTGCTGTCCAGAAGGCCACTATTGACACCCTCAAGCAAGAGGGTAAGACACAGAAAGACATTTCTGAATGAATAGGCTGTTCCCAGAGTGCTGTATCAAGGCACCTCAATGGGAAGTCTGTGGGAAGGAAAAAGTGTGGCAGAAAACGCTGCACAACGAGAAGAGGTGACCGGACCCTGAGGAAGATTGTGGAGAAGGGCCGATTCTAGACCTTGGGGGACCTGCGGAAGCAGTGGACTGAGTCTGGAGTAGAAACATCCAGAGCCACCGTACACAGGCGTGTGCAGGAAATGGGCTACAGGTGCCGCAATCCCCAGGTCAAGCCACTTTTGAACCAGAAACAGCGGCAGAAGCGCCTGACCTGGGCTACAGAGAAGCAGCACTGGACTGTTGCTCAGTGGTCCAAAGTACTTTTTTCGGATGAAAACAAATTCTGCATGTCATTCAGAAATCAAGGTGCCAGAGTCTGGAGGAAGACTGGGGAGAAGGAAATGCCAAAATGCCAGAAGTCCAGTGTCAAGTACCCACAGTCAGTGATGGTCTGGGGTGCCGTGTCAGCTGCTGGTGTTGGTCCACTGTGTTTTATCAAGGGCAGGGTCAATGCAGCTAGCTATCATTAGATTTTGGAGCACTTCATGCTTCCATCTGCTGAAAAGCTTTATGGAGATGAAGATTTCATTTTTCAGCACCACCTGGCACCTGCTCACAGTGCCAAAACCACTGGTAAATGGTTTACTGACCATGGTATCACTGTGCTCAATTGGCCTGCCAACTCTCCTGACCTGAACCCCATAGAGAATCTGTGGGATATTGTGAAGAGAACGTTGAGAGACTCAAGACCCAACACTCTGGATGAGCTAAAGGCCGCTATCGAAGCATCCTGGGCCTCCATAAGACCTCAGCAATGCCACAGGCTGATTGCCTCCATGCCACGCCGCATTGAAGCAGTCATTTCTGCCAAAGGATTCCCGACCAAGTATTGAGTGCATAACTGTACATGATTATTTGAAGGTTGACGTTTTTTGTATTAAAAACACTTTTCTTTTATTGGTCGGATGAAATATGCTAATTTTGTGAGATAGGAATTTTGGGTTTTCATGAGCTGTATGCCAAAATCATCCGTATTAAGACAATAAAAGACCTGAAATATTTCAGTTAGTGTGCAATGAATCTAAAATATATGAATGTTAAATTTTCATCATGACATTATGGAAAATAATGAACTTTATCACAATATGCTAATATTTTGAGAAGGACCTGTATAATGTGTCATGTCATTGTTATGCAGATGCCATCCTGATTTATTTACCTTTAAAGTCCGGTGTATAGGGAATTTGCAGGAGTTTTCACAGGATGTTAAAACATGGATGGAGCTGAACTTTCTCTGCTTAAATGAAAATAAAACAGAGGTCATTGGGTTTATGTAAACTGACCTGCTGACTGAATACAGCAGTGCTGTCAGCTCCTTGAACTCTTTGGACTGTCCTTTCATTAGGAATCTTGGGGTTATTTTTGATACTAACTGTAAATTTGACAGACAGGTCAGTGCAGTAGTCCAGTCTAGTTTTTATCATTTGAGGCTAATTAGCAAAGTAAAGCCGTATCTTCCTCGTGATGCCATTGAAAGGGTCATTCATTCTGTTATCTTTCCTGGACTGGACTACTGCAACTTCCTTTATGGTGGTGTAGACCAGTCTCTCCTCCACCATCTCTTGCTGGTCCAAAATTCAGCTGCCTGCCTGTTAGCGGGGATAACAATTTGCGCAACTTGTGACTGGGGGGACTGAGACTTTTTAGCTGCACCTCCACCTCTTTTTGTCAGCCCTGCCAGAAATCTTAATGAATTTAATTTTCTTTTAAAAACTCATATTTTACACTGGCCTTCAACACTAAAGAGTTACAGTTAGAAGATAGTCCTTGTACTGTCTTCTATTTTTTTTATTATTTCACTTTTAAGCTGTCAGTTAAAGATGCTGCCCTACATTTGTACTCCTCAGTTAAAAATCTGCACCTACCAGGCTGAGCTTCTTCAGAATGATCTTCTGGAATCCCTCATCGTCCACTTTCTCGCAGATAGCATTGAGGTTATCTTTCAGAACAGGACTGTCCAAGCAGAGGTCAAACTGTGTTTCATCGTAGCCAAAGGGGAAGGCAGGGTCACTGATTATCACCTGGGTGATGATGCCTTCAGTGCATCCTGAGGAAAGTTAGAGAGCTGGTGAAAGCGCTGCCAAAGGTCAGAATGTAAAGGTCATTTGTTTTCGTCTTAGATCAAATAATAATTTGCTTCGCATAAAAATAGCACACACATTTCTATAATTCACTTAAACTTTAAGGGTCCGCTAATAATTTGTTCCAATGCACGTTTCCACTTTTTGTCACTTGAAGCTGCTGTTTTTTAATAAACTGTCTCCAGTTTCATCAGCTGATTTTTTTTTACCTGCTGCTCTTTTAGCCGCCATGGGGATGATCTGTCTAAACAGGTTCTTGAGCTTAATCTTCTGTGTTTTTAATTTTCTCAAGTTGGGCATGAAGGTCTTGAGAAAGATTCTCTTGGATTTCTGCAAAATCAGGAAAAAAAGCACAAAGTAACTATTTATTCCAAGTTTAAATTCAACAAACATTTCCAAAAACTAAAGTGAAATAAAAATACAAACAGTTTGAAACTGGCCCCAGATGTTTCTGGTTAAGTGTAGAGGAAGCAACCCGAGGTTTTCCAGAGTTCGCTCATTCCAGGATGTGATGGGTCTGTAAACACAAGATTTTCTCTTTCTGCTGTTTCCATGAAGCAGTACTTGGTGGAACAGCAGGAAAAAGTAATACCCACAAAAATTATGTAAATAAAATTAAAAAACAAATAATTAATAAATAAATAAGACATGTTTGGGTTTTTCCGTTCTATATTGTGTACAGGACAACAATTTACAATAAGCTCCAAGTTGATCTCCCAGAGGAACTGGTTGTCTCTAACTTGTTGCTGAACTTGGCACCAACCCGATTTTGGAAGTGCGTGTGGTTGTCCAGCACAGTCAACCGAAATAATCAATATCTAACTAGTTGGTACCAGAATTCGAGTTATCTGGCTGGATCTGCCACTATATACAGGGGTTGGACAATGAAACTGAAACACCTGTTATTTTAGTGTGGGAGGTTTCATGGCTAAATTGGACCAGCCTGGTAGCCAGTCTTCATTGATTGCACATTGCACCAGTAAGAGCAGAGTGTGAAGGTTCAATTAGCAGGGTAAGAGCACAGTTTTGCTCAAAATATTGAAATGCACACAACATTATGTGTGACATACCGGAGTTCAAAAGAGGACAAATTGTTGGTGCACGTCTTGCTGGCGCATCTGTGACCAAGACAGCAAGTCTTTGTGATGTATCAAGAGCCACGGTATCCAGGGTAATGTCAGCATACCACCAAGAAGGACGAACCACATCCAACAGGATTAACTGTGGACGCAAGAGGAAGCTGTCTGAAAGGGATGTTCGGGTGCTAACCCGGATTGTATCCAAAAAACATAAAACCACGGCTGCCCAAATCACGGCAGAATTAAATGTGCACCTCAACTCTCCTGTTTCCACCAGAACTGTCCGTCAGGAGCTCCACAGGGTCAATATACACGGCCGGGCTGCTATAGCCAAACCTTTGGTCACTCATGCCAATGCCAAACGTCGGTTTCAATGGTGCAAGGAGGGCAAATCTTGGGCTGTGGACAATGTGAAACATGTATTGTTCTCTGATGAGTCCACCTTTACTGTTTTCCCCACATCCAGGAGAGTTACGGTGTGGAGAAGCCCCAAAGAAGCGTACCACCCAGACTGTTGCATGCCCAGAGTGAAGCATGGGGGTGGATCAGTGATGGTTTGGGCTGCCATATCATGGCATTCCCTTGGCCCAATACTTGTGCTAGATGGGCGCGTCACTGCCAAGGACTACCGAACCATTCTTGAGGACCATGTGCATCCAATGGTTCAAACATTGTATCCTGAAGGCGGTGCCGTGTATCAGGATGACAATGCACCAATACACCCAGCAAGACTGGTGAAAGATTGGTTTGATGAATATGAAAGTGAAGTTGAACATCTCCCATGGCCTGTACAGTCACCAGATCTAAATATTATTGAGCCACTTTGGGGTGTTTTGGAGGAGCGAGTCAGGAAACGTTTTCCTCCACCAGTATCACGTAGTGACCTGGCCACTATCCTGCAAGAAGAATGGCTTAAAATCCCTCTGACCACTGTGCAGGACTTGTATATGTCATTCCCAAGACGTATTGATGCTGTATTGGCCACAAAAGGAGGCCATACACCATACTAATAAATTATTGTGGTCTAAAACCCGGTGTTTCACTTTCATTGTCCAACACCTGTATGTGTACTCATCGTTCTGTACTCATCTGAATTTGCCACTGAATATTTTTAGTATTACAGGGACATCAGACACTCCATAATGTTCTTTCCTGGAAGGAAAATGTGATGTTATTTCTAATGTTCGTATTACTTTATTTTCATACCCGTATACTGTGTTCTCAGATAGCAGCAGCTTCTCGATAGCGACCACTTGGCTGTCAGAAAGGTCTTTGCAGGCTTTAAGTTTTTCCAGAATGTGAGGATCTGAGTTCTCTATGTATGATCTGTCCAGAGTACAGACCATGTTCCCCAAAACCTCCACAACATTTTTGCTCAGGCCTGAGCGGGTTACACCCTAAAAATATGAAATCAAAGAACAAAATGCAAGACTTCACCTGCTTTTCAAATTCTAATGAATCTTGTAAATACCTGGACATTGCTTTGCTGCATTACAGCAGTCACCTAAACTCATGCTTTATGTAAGTGTCACCTACCAGACAGGTTAGGGCTTCAGCGAACAGCAGTGGACCTTTGCTCAAAATGCTGGAGGCCACAGAAAAGTCTGCAGCTCCCAGGGCAGAAAAATATGACCTGCAATTCTCCTTCTGGATGTTTTGGGTGCTAAAATAAATGAGTAGAACAAACGTTTACATCACATCATAATGTGCAAAATGATTATAAAGTGACTCACTTAAAGAAGAGAAGCATGTCTGAAGGATAATCTACAAAGTTCTGAGTTAGGGAGTTGCGGACCAGGTTGTACATGCAGGTCAGCTGTGGGTAATAAGATCAGAAGGAGATTATTATACAGGATAAATGCTCATATCAATCGAAGAGACTGAAAACCATTTATATGTTTTACCTGTGATTCTTTCAGCAACACCTTAGAAAAGGCTAGTCCTGGCCTAACAGCACGGATCAACCGCGTTATCTTGTCTGGTGTCATTTTCTGCACCGATGTACATGTAAAGCCTTGCAGCACAAATGAAGAAAGCCTGTTCATAGAAAAGATTGCAATAGATCATTAGCAGTCTAATCAGTGATGTAAAAAGAAGAATGTTGCTGGACCTCTAGACTTACAGCTCAATTTCAAATGTTGATGCAGCCAAATTCTTAAAAATTAAGACAGCCTAAAGGAGCAAGAAATGAAAGCATTCAGTCCAAAACTCACACCTCTGACACAACTAAACTCAGATTAAAATTGAAATATATTGTTAGTTTTATCACCCTCTGCCAGCCATTCATCCTGACCTGATCTAGCGTCCATCTCTTTGCATTGATGACTTTCATGTCCACAAGCCCCTCGGGAAATGCCAGCAGGGAAGGTGGAATCTCAAAGGCAGCGAAATCAGGGACATTCAGGAGCAGCTTTGTTGGATCTTTGGTCACAGAAATTATCTGAAGGATTCAACACATTTCAATGTGACTGATATTGAAATGTATATTTATTTGCAAAGTAGGCTGGTGACAAACTGAAAAGGGTGTTAAACCACTACCGGGTAAACTCTGTTCACATCTCTTACAAACAACTCTGTTCTGTGGATGTTCTGATGTACAAGGGTCGGACAATGAAACTGAAACACCTGGTTTTAGACCACAATAATTTATTAGTATGGTGTAGGGCCTCCTTTTGCGGCCAATACAGCATCAGTTCATCTTGGGAATGACATATACAAGTCCTGCACAGTGGTCAGAGGGATTTTAAACCATTCTTCTTGCAGGATAGTGGCCAGGTCACTACGTGATACTGGTGGAGGAAAAAGTTTCCTGACTCGCTCCTCCAAAACACCCCAAAGTGGCTCAATAATATTTAGATCTGGTGACTGTGCAGGCCATGGGAGATGTTCAACTTCACTTTCATGTTCATCAAACCAATCTTTCACCAGTCTTGCTGTGTGTATTGGTGCATTGTCATCCTGATACACGGCACCGCCTTCAGGATACAATGTTTGAACCATTGGATGCACATGGTCCTCAAGAATGGTTCGGTAGTCCTTGGCAGTGACGCGTCCATCTAGCACAAGTATTGGGCCAAGGGAATGCCATGATATGGCAGCCCAAACCATCACTGATCCACCCCCATGCTTCACTCTGGGCATGTAACAGTCTGGGTGGTACGCTTCTTTGGGGCTTCTCCACACCGTAACTCTCCCGGATGTGGGGAAAACAGTAAAGGTGGACTCATCAGAGAACAATACATGTTTCACATTGTCCACAGCCCAAGATTTGTGCTCCTTGCACCATTGAAACCAACGTTTGGCATTGGCATGAGTGACCAAAGGTTTGGCTATAGCAGCCCGGCCGTGTATATTGACCCTGTGGAGCTCCTGACGGACAGTTCTGGTGGAAACAGGAGAGTTGAGGTGCACATTTAATTCTGCCGTAATTTGAGCAGCCGTGGTTTGATGTTTTTTGGATACAATCCGGGTTAGCACCCGAACATCCCTTTCAGACAGCTTCCTCTTGCGTCCACAGTTAATCCTGTTGGATGTGGTTCGTCCTTCTTGGTGGTATGCTGACATTACCCTGGATACCGTGGCTCTTGATACATCACAAAGACTTGCTGTCTTGGTCACAGATGCACCAGCAAGACGTGCACCAACAATTTGTCCTCTTTTGAACTCTGGTATGTCACCCATAATGTTGTGTGCATTTCAATATTTTGAGTAAAACTGTGCTCTTACCCTGCTAATTGAACCTTCACACTCTGCTCTTACTGGTGCAATGTGCAATCAATGAAGACTGGCTACCAGGCTGGTCCAATTTAGCCATGCAACCTCCCACACTAAAATAACAGGTGTTTCAGTTTCATTGTCCAACCCCTGTATTTACTGCATGATCACATGTTGCCTACATTGATATGAACCAGGTTTGATTTCTATCAACCTTACAGCTTATATAATATGTCTTTAAGGGAAGTTAGGGAACAATCCCATTCACATACTTTTCTACCCTATTCTATCCAGTAGCACAATTAAAATAGTGTCAAAGAATATTTTCATTTTGTTTCATCATCTTGTTCTCATGTTCTGACTTTGTTTTGGAAAGAATAAAATTAGACTGACAAAATGTAATCAGCAAAAGTTCCTGTTGAATAAACTGGATCATCTACAGCTAAATTTAAAGCAAAGCGAGCGTCCTTATTCCTGAAATGTGGTTTAAATTGCAACCTCACAGGTAGAGCAAATAGTCCTGAAAATCTTATAGTGAACTTTGTACCTTATTGATGAGGGTCAGCTGGATGATCTTGGGGGCTAACAGCATGTTGGTAATAAAATCAACGCTTGTGGAGAGGCTGAGCAGATCAAGACCTTCGATTTTATCGAGGAGCTCTGAAGCAAGTCCAGTAATAAGCGTACCGAGGGATTTCAGGTCAGCCGCAGTGCTGATCTGACAAATCAATAAAACACATATCAATAAACTTAAGGTTTCATTTAAACTGGAAATAAATGTCTGACAATATTCTTGCCCTAAAGTCTGAGGTGAGCAATCTTTCAATGATGGTGCGAGCCTGGTCCTGGGTCCAGTCAGTCACTGAGCTTAGGGTGGACAATGCAGAAAGCAACACTGATGAGGGCACCGAGATGATCTGACTGATAGACAGGCCTGAACAAGCATTCCCCAGCTTTGTAAATATCTCCAGGGTTACAGTCTTGATGTTTGATGCCAGAGTAGCAGCGATCTGGTGAAGGAGTTTAAAGTGTTTAGACAAAAAAAGATTTAAAAAATCAAACTGGAGACTAAATGGCTCAACAATCGAATATAAAGATTTAATTTAATGTGATTTAATGCATTTAATTAAATTTAATGAATTATTTTATTTTTATAGGGCTGCACGGTGACGCAGTTGGTAGCACTGTTGCCTTGCAGCAAGAAGGTCCTGAATTTGATTCCTAGCCAGGGGTCTTTCTGCATGGAGTTTGCATGTTCTCCCCGTGCATGCGTGGGTTCTCACCGGGTACTCCGGCTTCCTTCCACAGTCCAAAAACATGCCTGTTAGGTTAATTGGTCACTCTAAATTGCCCTTAGGTGTGTGAATGAGTGTGTGCATGGTTGTTTGTGTGTTGCCCTGCGATGAACTGGCGACCTGTCCAGGGTGTACCCCACCTCTCGCCCATAGACTGCTGGAGTTAGGCACCAGCTCCCCCATGACCCACTATGGAAGAAGCGGTAGAAAATGACTGACTGACTGACTTATTTTATTTTATTTTATTTTAGTTCAATTGAGAATAAGAAGGTTTGGAGGAAGGACAATTTTACTTATGGCTTCACCTTACAGACTTTTAATGACAAATGCAAATTTAAATAATAATGAAATATTAAATAGAATGAAAAACAAGGAATACAAGAACACATTTCCTCAACATTTTCTTGTCATCTCGACATTCTGGCTTTGAACAGGAAAACATTTCGATATCTTTGGATCTCTGCTGGGTTCAACAGGGCTTTTTGGCCTCCAGGACATTTGAGTTTTCTCTCTGCTAGATCTGGCCTCAGCTTTAAGCTTCCTGCATGCAGCCAACATATCTGCTTTCTGTCACCAATGACCAGTTTTACTGGTACCAGCCCAAGATCCAATGAAACTATCATTCTTAATTATTCAAACCACAACTATTTTCAGCATTGATTAAAATAGTGTGAAACAACAAATGTCTCAGTGAAAATTGTACATTGGTACCTCAGGGTTTTTTGTTCCGTTGCAGAAGAGGCCGAGCCGGTCCAAAATGATAACAGTATCATTTTCGTTCAGAGAAGAATATGACAGGCTTGGGACGTCCGAGAAGCATAGAAAAATGCCTGGCAACCTAAATGAGAAAGTGCAGAAAAAGACTTAGCTTCACTGTAAACATGCACGGCTGTGGTAGGTTGTGTTCTAACAGGTGAACTTCTCACCTGACAGGACTGAAGGTCGGGTTGAATGTAAAGATCTGCTCAATGTAGTAGCTAGTCACGTTAGCCGGGATGGCTATGTTGCTGAAAAGGTCCAGATTGAATTCATCCTCCAGGAAAACTTTAATCTTTAAGAAAAGAAACACAAGAGGAAGAAAATTGCATATTACAGATTTACAGCATTAAAATTTAAGAAAGTTACTTATTACTGTTGCTTGTTTATATTATGCATTCATTTATACATCAAACATTATAACTACATTTCAAATCTTCCAGAAATGGTTTCTGTGTTTGGTAATGCTTAAAGAACGGTGATATTCCAAAACCCGACATGAATACCTGGGAGGTGGAGACAAAGCTGGTGAGATCATCCAGAGTGATAAACATCACAAAGCTGCCGATGTAGTTGGAAAACCAGGAGGTAGAGTTCAGTTCTGGATCACTGGAATTGTAGCATTTGGCTCCAGAACCTCAGAACAAAGCAGACATTCAGATTTTACTCTCACTGTGAACACAGAGCATTCAGTCTTTGTTCTTTAAGATCTGAAAACACAAAGACTTTTTTAAACGCAACAGATTATTAGACATCCATGGTTGGGTGGACTATAAATCAAAAACCTCACCAGCTCTCAGGTAGCTCCTGATGGTGCTGTACACATCTTCCCGTCCAAACTCAGAACTGTTGTACGTGAAGTTTTTTCCCAGGAAAGACACCCTGTGGACCAGGAAGTAAATAGAGCTCTCTTGTACTTTCATGTGCTCCTCAGTTAATCTCATGACAAACTGACAAACAGACTTACAGTTTCTCGAAAGCTAGACATGAGGCGTTCTGCACTGCAGTGGAGCTGATGAGGTCCTTGGTGAGGAATTGAAAATAATTCCTTAATCGTCGGTCAAACCAGAAATTCATCTCCAATCTTCTGTTGCTGCTCAGAGCCAAAGGCCACACACAGGGGAGGATGATCCTCTTCACATCATCTGGGACGTCCTCCTGCAGGTGTCATATTCACGCATTCACACACTACTTACAAACACACGCTTCTCACTTTATTGCACGTGTAGGACGATGTTGAGAAGGAGAACTTACAGTTTCAAGGAAGGCAGCAGTGTTGTTGTAGATGCTGAAGATGTAACAGATATCTGAACCGTTACGGATTGCTCCAGGTTCACTGAGAAACTGACGCAGCTCTGAGGTGTTGAAGCTGTTTAGAAGCTGAAGAACAGAAACATGATGTTGCTGACAGCATAGAACTGCAAGTTCAGCTACAGATGTAGACATGAATTTTCTCTGCTCCAGTCTTTATCATCTGTTTCTGGGATGTTTTTATGAATTTCTTCACCTCTGACTTGCGTGTTGGTGGCAGAAGACTGATGAATGTAGACACATCTGGAAAGCCAAAGCTGAGGAAGCTGCTTCTCAGAAAGATGTAGAAGCTTCTACCATCAAAACACTTTAGCAGCGTTGGACCTGTTTTACAGATAAATGTGGTCAACATTAAATCAGAATACAATTTAAAAAATACAAATTCAGACCAATGTACAGAAAAATATACATTTTATTTTACGCAGATGTCACCGAAAAAAGAATGAAACCAAAATATAGGCCTTTTGTCTCATCAACCGCACTTCTCCGTGTGAGAATATCTCCTCTTGCCTGTTAAAAAATTCTAAATTTTATAATTTTGCAAAACAATACATAGAAATATCTCTAGTCAGTGGCAGCAGATGGTCGTTCCCACTGAGCCAGGTTCTGGTTCTGTTGCTACATGCTGCTCATCATTAGTTTTTAATGATAGGATCTAACCGTAACGTCATTCACTTGTGTTTCATTTTAATGTTTTTACGGAACACAAGAAATTTGTGTTAAAACTGCTAAATTACAGAACCAAAAAGTCTTCAGTGGTGTAGATCTCCATTTGTTGTACAGGAAATGTCATCATAAAAGCAGGCTCACAATTATTCATACCCTTGGCAGATTTGGAATCTTTTGAACTGATCAACAAGCTTTTTATAACTGGCAGAAATATTAATGTTTTGAGGAAGCCCAGCCAGTCGTGAATAGAATCTCATAGGCAATGTGTAATGGGAATCTAAAGATCAGGGTGATGGTAAGGAAGCCAACCAACCTCAAAGATGTGGACCTCAACACCAAAGATAAATCATCAGAAGACCAGAGGAAACATGTAAAAAGCTGCTCAGCAATTAGAAGAAGGGTTTGATTACTTTAATGCCAAAAGAGAAATGTCCTTTGGTCATTGAGAAGAAGATAAATAGTTTCTGAATTAAACAGATACGTTTTTTTTCACATTGTTTTATTATGTTTAGAGAGCTGCCTTTTTCATTTTCTATCAGAAACCTAACATATTCATGCCGAGGCATGAATATGTTTTTCAAACCTTGAAGGATGCGGATGATATTTTTATAGATCTCGATTTTTGTGTTGTTGCTGAAGGTCGTCTGTAGGGAGTCAAGCAGTTTGATCCTAAACAAAAAGACAAACATAAAAATGAAACTTTACAAAATAAAACTGTAGTCTTTTCATTCGAACCAAAAACTGTGCAGAAATTCTCACATCTCTTGGGTGATGTTACATCTTCTTTCTTCCCCTATTGAGGCCAATGAGGTCACGAAACTCGGAGAAAGGTCGATAAGTAGAGGCCTTAGTCGGACCTTCAGCCACAGCAGGAGCTCTTCATCGCTAACAGCTGTAAGACCTCCTCGGCCAAAAACTGCCTGCAGGAAGCCTGACTTTATCTCCTGCGTGTAGTTGGTGGACTGAGCCTTAGGAGAAATGTTACTTATTTTAAAGAACAGGTGGAAATTTAAAATGGCATTGGTATTGGTTATTTAGTACTGATTATATGAAAATAAAAGCAATCTGTGCAGAAGAATTCATTTCAATATATACAACTTGTTTTGCTTTATTGTCTCCATACATTTTTAAAACTTTAAACAGAGTATGATCATATTTAGTTTTGTCAAAAAGTCCCTGTGAGTGGCAGCATAGCTACTGATGCAGGATATGCCATGCAGAACTCCCCTCTGGTTATGATATACAAACAGAATAACATGAAATTGAGCAATTTTACTGTTTTTTGCATGAATTAAATCCTCCTGCAGGCTGTATTTCATATATCAGGGACTGTTAAAAACCCATTTATTCATGATTACTCCTTACTACGTATGCAGACATGATCGTATGTGCAGGTGTTACTAAGCATATCATGTGACCATGTAGTTACCATCATGTCCCTAAAATACATTTCTGCTGCTATCTGGTTCTGAAAGACTGGACAGTTGTCTACAGGCGGCCTGCTTTAAAACTCCCTGAAAACTCGTCAGCACATTGAACTTGTGCTGGGATGTAGAATTTAAATCTAGTTTTCTGACCGGTGGACAAAAGTTTAACTAAGGTGGCATCCAAACAATGGTGCTGGACACCTGAAATCTGATGGTACTAACCCTTATATCTGAAACATCTCTTAGAAGGACTATTGGGTTACGATTAGAATATATAGTTTATGGATATAAGTGTAAAAAATGTTGGTCTGTTGTGTTGTGGAGCTCTATATAAAAAGATGTGTTTGAACACGTTTGCCATCATGTAGACATATGCATATAGGAGTCTGATTTCCCATATGTTTATTGTAGGTATGTTTACCTTGATTTCTTCTACGAGCAAGTCAAAGAAATGACTGAAGTTAGAAGCATTGATGAATGTCATGATTTTGATCACATCTTGCGTCCCGTTCAGTTGTGAGGGGATTGCTGCAAGTTGCCTCAGCTGAGTGAAAAAAAGAAGATCTGCAACCTCCACCTACAAAAGACATGCACACGTAAAAAGTATTTTCTCCCTCACATTCTTACATGTTTCTGATCATCAAACAAATTATAATACCACACAAAGATACCCTGAATAAATACAAAAATCTGCCTTAAAAGAATGATTTTATTTATTTAGGGGAAAACGTCTGTCCCGACCAATTTGATTCTGTGTGAAAAAGTGCATCACCCACTTTCTTAATCCTGCATTAACCTTGTTTAACATGTTTTGGAAACCTGGGCTTAATTTCACTAGCCACACCTAGGCCTGTTTAGCACTAAAATAGAACATGTATGACGTGTATTTATCAAGACCAAAACCACTGCTGACCAAAAAGAACACAAGGGCCCGTCTCACATTTAGCAAAAATATCCCCAAAGACTATTTTCTGGATTAAGGAGACAGAAGTGGAACATTTTTGAAGGTGTTGGTCCCATTACATCTGGTGTAAAACTAACACAGCATTTCAAAACATCATGCCTACAGTCAAACATGCTGGAGGTAGTTTGATGGTCTGGGCTGCTTTGCTACCTCAGGACCGGGACAAGTTGCTGTGATCCATGGGATCGTGAATTCTGCTTTTTGGCAGAAAATCCTGAAGGAAAATGTCCGACCATCAGTTTGTGACCCTAAACTCAAGCTCACTTGGGTTCTCCTGCAGGACAATGATCCAAAGCACATCAGCGGGTTCATCTCTGATTGGCTTAAAAAGAAACTAAAATGAAGAATTTGGAGTGGCCTAGTCAAAGTTTTAAATCTGATGCTTAAATCTGATTGAAATACTGTGGCCTGATCTTGAACATGTCGTTCATGCTGGAAAACCCCCCAAGACTTAAATCAATTCATCAAAGCAGAGTGGGTCAGAATGCCTCCACAGTGATGTTAAAAACTCAGTACCAGTTATCACAAACACTGGATGGCAGCTGCTGCTGCCGCCAAGGGAGGAACAGCCAGTTATCAGGTTTAGGGGGTAATTACTTTTTCTCACTGGGTTGGGTTGGTTTGCAGAGATTGTTCACCTTAATTTAAAACAACTTTTTTGTATTTACTCAGGTTATCTTTGTGTGTTGGATGATCTGAAACTATAAAGTGGGACAGGACATGTGAAGGAATCTTTGTGGGGGGTAAATACTTTTTAACATCTCTGTAAATGTTAAATATTTCACATTGAAAGAGATGATATGTCAGAGATGACTGCTCATCCATGAGTTAAACACCTAATGTTTTATTCATGTTTGGTTGGACAGTTCATTTTTTTCTGTGGAATAACAAACAATGTATGCCTCATCTTGTACATACCCAATGTTAGCCTGCATCATTACCACAATCATTCCAAATCAAGTTTATTTAGGGACCAGGATACAAGACTCACTCCTTTAAAGTTGATGTTGAAGGCCAGAAAATCCTTGAACGAGGCTTGGAAGCGAAACTGTCTAAAATTGACTTCCAGCCAGCGTCTGTCATCAGTTACACTTCCAGACTCGACACATGAGAGGCCTAGAAATCAAATGATCCAAGGTTTAGATACAAAAACGAAACAAAAAGGGATTTGAGGAATTTCAGAGCCATTTACTGTGATGACGTTGAGGTTACCTGAGGAGAGCTGTCCTTTGAGATAGTCCAGAGCAAATTTAAAGACAAGCTGATTCTGTTCTCCTGAGAGCCGACTGATTATGTTGTCAAACCCTTTGACACTAACAAGGAAAAGTCTCTATCACTAAAGTGAGTATACATCTTTAACTTTCAGAAATTCACTTGCATTTCCAATGAAATTCATAGTGTCTATGGTTTTGGTACAACCTTTATGTTCTTCTGTTATCAGACACGCAAAGTAACAAACAACATGTTTGATGGCAGAACTTCAGTCTTTGTCAGAGGTGTCACTAGATGGTAAGTGACAAGTTCAAATCAGCTGCTGTTCACAGAGGAGGTATCAGCCTGTAAAGCCAATTCGATATATTGAAAGGCTGACACCGCCCCCTGCTGACAGCTTGTCACTGAAGAATCACTCCAGGTGTGGGAAAGCATGAAAGCCCCCTCGTCCCGGTGCTCTGTGAAATTCTGTTTCCCTAAAATAATCTGTTCCCCGTGTCACACCGCATGGTGGAAACGTCCTTTTATCTATATGTGGTATTTCAGAATTGAAAATAAGTGGATGTGGCAAAAAAATTAAGTAACTGGGAGGTGTCCTGCACCAAGGGTGTTGTACGTTTATTTAGAGATTTGTCTGCTGTCAACTGTTCATGTACTGTTGTAATGTGGCTTCAGCTGGGGTCCAGGGGAATAAATATAAAAACGTTGTGTAATATAAATATTTCATCTTTGCTGCAATTGCTGAAATTTAATGTTTTTGAGTTCTTTTACTAGTTGTTTAGATTTTTCACATTATTGGTCTGTTTAACCAAGGGGTTCAAAAATGTCTCCTAGGGGTTTAGAAAGATCCAATAATGTGTTCTTTGGATCGTAACGAGGCTCTGTGTTTGTGTATTTTGGGTGTGATGTAGATCTGGGGGTTGGTGCTGGTGGTTGGCATAAGATGGTTGTATGTCTGTTACATTATTTTATTATCATTCAGTAGCAATTTCAATAGCGTCTTGAGTTTTTTTCTTCTTTGCTTCTGTTGGATCCTTTGTCAGGACCTTGTATGTATTTTCATCCTGTAGCATGTCCTTTAATTGTTTTTCATACTTTTCTGTATCTGGTTCATCCTTTATATGCCGAGAGAATTATGATGTCAGTGTTTTCTTTTGTAGTGTATGAATTTCCTCTGCTTCTTTTTTGATTGTATTTTGGATTCGCAGTTTGGAAGTCGCGAGGATACCTGCTGTTTCGTTCGATAGTGCTGCTTTTTCTCCTTGATCCTGTATTTTTCACGTGCCAACTGCATGGGTAAAATTAAACCCTCCTGCGGGTTTTTTTAGTTTAGCCTGGGTGACAGCACAATGCATTCGGCTTTGATTTGACTATTTTTGCACAAATTGGAAATCTATTTTGTTATGTAATTTCGTTTTTGCATTTTGTTGTCCCTCTTGGCCATTTGATTTCTTAATTTTATGACTTGTCTCTTTTTATTTGTATGTAGTCACAGTCATAGATGTTGTTTAAGTGTTCTTGGAGTGTTTTCTCCATCTCCTTGTTTAAGTGGACCAATGCCTGAATTCCTCCAGTTAGTGTTGTAGTTGTGCAACCAGGCTATTAATTCTGTTTGCTGTGCATTGGATGCGTTCTTTGACCAGAGCCATTCCTACTCTTTTAATAATCCGCTTTTTGTTGTTGGTTCGGATCAGATTCTTTATGTTGAGGCTGGTTGGTGTAATTCCTTCATCCCAGCAGCAGAGTGCCCGTTTTAACATGTATCTCTAGCTGGTGAAGCTGTTTGATTGTAAATTCTCCAAAACTTTAGCATATTATTCCAATGAAATTCATACCATCTAGTGACACAATTGACGAAGACAGATTTTCAGCCGTCAAAACATGTCAGGTATGGTTTGTCAACTTTGGGTGTCTCATGAAAAAAAAAAACTAAAGGTTCACTTGCATTTTTTACTCACATCTCTTGATAAGAGCTACAGGTGATGTTTCTTGGAATGATCTCGAAGGTTTTTAAGTCGGCACTTGGGAGGAGGAGAGGAAGGTAAACCTGGAACCATAGCTTGAATCCTTCAGCATTCAGAAGGTAGAATTTGGGTACAAGTGAAGTTAGTGTCAAATTCAGGAGGATGTCACGCACATTGATGCGGAGAGCAGTCAGGTTTTGCTGCATTAAAAAGTAAACATCTGTCAAAAGAGGATTTAGAGAGTAAAGTAGGCAAAGATGATTAGAAGAAATACTAACCTTCGCAGCACCAGCCACAAATGAATTATAGAAAGAGTTGAGTTTTTCTAAAGATGACGACGCAGTTAGTGTTGTGAAGACAAGTACCACAAGAGTTTCATTAGACAAGTTGTTGGATTCAAGAAGGAATTCAGCTTTTTGTTCTGGAGAACAGGATTCTGATATGCACATCTGAAACTGATTTATCTGAAGAGAAAAACACCATAAATTTTAGTTTTAAACAACATCAATCTGCAGTTCAGGCTGTAATGGCAGGTTTAGTTCCACCTGTTGCTCTGAACCGCTGCCGTTTGTGCAGGATAACTCAGCCACCAGCGTGTCGACTGCTGCAGAAATCTGCAGAAAGGACAAGCAGCAGCAGGAGAGGTTAGTCCTGGCAGCTGAACACAAGGGTGCACCATTTATTAATAAGACTTAGCAGAGATTGGTGAAGACTTACAGCCTGGCTGGCATTTTGTAAATTTCCACCTTTGCAAGGTCCTTGGTGTGTTTTAAATAAACAAAGAGAAGAGTTTCATTTAGTTGTGTTTTTTTTTTTTTTTTTTGGAGCTGTTAGTTTGATTAAAGATGATTTTCCTACCGCTTGTTGTGTTGGTCTGCAAAAAGTTTGAATACACAAAATTTATAAAATTTACTTTTTTTTTTTGGCAGATATTTAATTAGTAAAGAAAAGAAGACTTACAACTGCTGAGGCCAGTGATGACATACATACTGAGGGAGGTTACAGAAAAATATGTGTTTTAGTTTAAAACAAATGATTCTCCTCCAGGGGAGGAATTAATGGCCCTCCCATACATTTTGGTGTCAACTTACCAGTCCCAACAGCAAAAAGAAGGAGAACTTCTACTGAAGTTCTGGAGCAGCCCATTTCTATAATCCAGCTCCTCTCACCTTCAGGCTCTTTGATTTGATTGGAGGTTTGCACCAATGAAAACAGTTATAGTTCAGACAGAGTGATGATACCAAGTCAAGTAAATAAATAAAAGCAGGGTTTTTTTCTCACCCTCTACACTCTCCTTTTTGTCATAAAGAAATCAAAGATTTAGCAACCAAGACTCATTTTGAACAAGATGTCCAAACCTGTTAGCACAACAAAATATGTATATTCTGTTTAAAACAAAAACTCTTAAAATGACTGAGTTTAACACACACAGTTGGAAATTCAAAAACTATCCAATTTTTCTGAACTTCAAATATTCTCTAACTAATGGAAAACATAATAAAACAAAGAGTAAAAGCACAGTAAGATGCACTCACCTGTCTGTTCTTCCTCTGAGGGAGGAGATGAGGAAAAGTAAAGTGAAAATAGCATTTAAAGGATGAAAGAGCTGGAATCTGAACAAACTGGTTGGAGAAAACAACACGATGCTTTCCTCAGAAATACCAATGAACCTATAAACATATAACAAGTTTAGCAAAATTCCCTGTTGATGTCAGTCTTATTTTTATGATTAGATCAATGCTACAGAGAACATAAAGCAGATTGGGGAGCTGTCATCGGTTCACCTGGTTGGATGCAGGCTTCTTCATTCTACATGTCAGTTTTCTTCAGCAGGACGCTGAAGCTGCTCTGATCTCAGTCATCAACTTAGAAAATCAGTTGTCGCTAAAAGTGCACAGAAACATCTTGCACATCTGACATTTACAAGTTCTTGATTCTATCGACATGGCTCCTGTTGAAGAACCTCTTTAAAGAGGCCTTCTGCACGTTCGTTTATTCATCGTAACCTGGAGGAATTCACAACACATTATAATAAATCACACGGAGACAGCTGTATGTAATTCAAAGTACCTGGACCAGGGGAAGCTCTCATGTGATCAGGACACACACCGAGACGACTTCGGAGCTTCTCACTGGGCACATTGCTTTTATTAAAACACACATTAAAATGGGCAGCGCCCTGTTTACAGTTTTTTCTCACATGTAGTCACGTACACACGTAGGAAGCCCTGAAAGTCAAGAGAAGGATCTCAACCACTGTTAGAGTGTAAATTGAATCCCAGGAGATGTAAATCTTATTCATGAAACCTTTAATTGTATTGAGAAGTAAAATCTAATTTTAAAGTGTTCCCTGACTGAGCCGGGCAGAAGCTCCGTAGCTCCAGGAATAAAAGTAAAAAGCCTGCTACACAAATAATTTCATACATACAGACATTGAAAAAAGGATTCATTTCAGACTTCTGTCTGGCATCAGTCTGTCTGCTATTGTTCTTTAGAGGCCTGCTGCGGCCGGCAGTGTTAAGTACATTTGTAACATGCACAAATGTTCCTTCTCTCCAGATCACTATAACCACATATTTATGATGTCACTTCATCAACTCAGGGTCTTTGAGACTAATGGAGCCACGTTTATGGTTTCATATTCATATTTCACTGCTGACACCAATTATTCCCTTCTCTGTGCACACACACCTGCAGGGAGAAGATGCTCTTTTGCTCACTGAGGTCCAAGTTTTGTTGAACATTTTAAAAAAGATGAGTCCACCTGTTTGCTGTTGATGTGAGTCAAACCGTTGGTTGTTGGTGATGTGTGTGCTCATTGGGAATTTTAATTAATGGTAAGTGAAGCTGGCAGCAGTAATAAGCATGTTTTGTGAGGTATATTATGCATTACTACATCTTTTCATCGTAGTTATTATATTCAATTTCTGTTACAATATGGACAAACTGTTCACTACTGTCAATATGACATTTAATGTTCTAAGTAAGGGTTGAACTGCCATTTGTGTTGAAATATTTTCTCTTGGTTATGTTATGTTTGGAAAGTAAGCATATTGTACTTTTGTTTTGGTTCTTTGGATCAGGCAAGTTGTCTTCATGGAAGACAGACCTGGGTTCACACTGAAGCTATGATAATCCTCTTTAACTCCATGTAAACATGTTAGAATTGTTTAGAAGTAGTCTGTAGTAATTGTAAGGGGATGTGTAGAAAACTGTGTTAATGTGACATGAGAGTGGACACAACCAGACTACCATTGAATAGTAATAAAGGTGTTTAATCAGGACACTTGAACTACAAGAAAATGGTTTAGCAAGATACTGGTCAGTATTTCTGTCTGTTCAGGGAAACATCTGGAAGCTGCCATCCCAGAGACACTGGCCGTTAAGGGACCCCTGTTTTCTTTGTGCGCTGGACTCAGAGACACGTAGAAATTGTGTGGAGACCCTGAACCAGAACAAATACGATGGCAGAACAGTAAATTTGCTAAGGACTGACCATGAAGACATGGAATTGTTTAAAGGACAGAGACTGAGTCATATTAAAACGCAGCAAGACTTAATTGATGTTTGCCATATTCCTGTTATAACTTCAGTTTTTGTCCTGGATGGATCTTTGGATGTTATTATCTGTAGGGATATTCTGAATCATTTAAATCTGTTTATGCACACTGATAGAATGGGAGCATCCATTTTTGTGATACTTGGCTCCAGAGTTTCAACATGATCAATGTTCTCTGTTGCATGTGTATTTTGGTAATAGGAATGATGGATCAGGACATGATTGGCATTAAAGGTCATTAAAATAGATTGTATTGGTACTTATTAGATTTAGTACAGGGATCTCGCTGTCAGATTGGCAGAGAATGGGATTTCTCTGAGGGCTCCAGTTTTTATGCCCCACCTTTTAAGAGGAGTGGGTTTTTTCGACTGGAAGGACCTAAGCTAACATAAGGGTCCCCTCCGACGGCTCATAGATTGTGGGTCAGAAGGACATGGACACTTGTCCAGGATGGGTGTTAACTAGCTGTGTGGCCAGAGAAGGCACTTTGGGAGAGCTGTAGAGTAGCTGAATTTGGTCTAATTAGTGAATAGGTTTAGTTTATCCTAGTCTAACACATTTAAAATAAGGCGTGCATAGGAACTATAAATAGGATCTTAATTAATTAGTTGAACCCTAAAATCAATAACCTATAACAGGAGCAATATTTCATTTACTCTGAGTACACCATATGCATTCAAATGTAGTCACCTGTTACATACAAATATTGTATACATATTTCAACCTCGAAAGACTCACAAAGAGAAGACAGGGATGCAATTAGAAAAGTTTATTAGTGAATGTTTATATCTTTGGCGCTCGGACCCCAGTGGAAGACGTGAAATCTGAGAATGACATGTGCTTGAATGAACATCTTAGGGTTAGATTTAAAGACATAGAATTAGTCTCAGATACTTGAGAAACCAGGAGGCGGTCATGGGAACTCCTTCAGGGGTGAGAAGAGAGGCAAGCTGGATGGGTTGAGTTTATGGCGTTTAAGAGCAAATTTAAACATGGCACAAAAGGGGCAGAATTGGCCATCTAAGCGTACAATGAAAATGTTGCAGGGACCTTTGCCTTCAGAATGTTTGAGATGAATTTTAAAGTGGTCAGAATAAAACTTAAGATCAGAAATTGATAGGTCTTTAGCAGGGTCGAAAGAATTAGAAAGGGTAGTGAATTCACCTAATCTGAGGAAGCCATAAAAAGCAAGAAGCCAGGCACTGGAAAGGAGAAATTTTAGGTAGGGAGAAATAGGGCCGGAGCGAAGGGTTGTGAGAAGAGTTTTTAAAATTGGTAGAGTGATGGGTCTTCGAGAATCAGGATGAGTAAGACTGTGTTTAGCAATGCCTTTAAGAAGAGGTTTTATAGAATGGTTTGCAAAAAGACTTGGAGTGGGATCAGTGAAGGAGTCTTTAGAGAAGAAATTAATACCAGCCAATAAACTCCTAATGTAGGGGAGTTTAAATTGGCGACATTCAAAGCAATAAGTTATGAAAGCTAAAATGGTAGGAATGCGGACAGGGGATAGAGGAGTACTATGGGCAAGGCAGAATTTTGAAAATGTTTGCCATGCAAAAGAATAAGACCTAAAGGTGGAGGGAGCTAAACCTGATTTGCGATAATGATTGGCTGATTGAAGAAGTGGGAGAAGAGAGGGGCTTAATCGAGCTTCAGATCTTCGAAGGGTGGAATTGGAGTTGGAGAAACATTGGCTGAAGGGCAGAGGCGGCGTAAAACCTGAAATTTGGAACAAGAAAGAGCATCGGCAAGTGTGTTAGAATGGCCTGGAACATGACGGGCAGAGATGATAAAATTATGAGAAACAGCTTGCCAGGTGATGCGGCGGAGGTAAGGCATGATGGATTTTGAGGAGGAGCGACCTTTATTAATTGCTTTGACCACTGCTACATTATCACAAAGAGCAGTGATATGTTTTCTTTTCCAAAGATGGCCCCACAGGCGGTAAGCGATGGTTATGGGGATAATTTCGTAGAAAGCTGAAGATTCAGCTTGGGGAAAAGAGGGCGGCCATACACCTGCAAACCATGCGCCCTGAAAAATCCCCCAAAACCCACAGATGGCACTGCGTCGGTGAAAAACTGAATAGAATCAGCTGAAAGACGACATCATCATAAAAGAAAGATATGCCATTCCAGTTTTGAAGAAGAGAGAACCAGAAAGCTAGATCGGAATGGCAGCCTTCATCTAAAGAAATCAGATCGAACAGAGAGGGGACGGAACTAGTTAAGTCCAGCAGACGTGAGATGAAAGAACGACCTTGGGGAATAATATGCAAAATTAAGGTGGCAAAATTGGCAAAATTAAGGTGACCTAAAAGGGACAACGGTTAACGTTTAGACACTACAGAGGAAGAAAGTAAGGACTGAGAGACCTCTCTAATGCGGGACAGCTTATCTTCAGGCAGGGAGGCAACCAAAGAATCAGAGTCAAGGGTAATGATGAAGAACTCAAGCTTTTTGGCTAGGCCCGCTGTCTTTTCCAAGGACAGGGGCACGCCAACTTGCTGAAACAGCTCCTGTAGTTTTTGAAGGGAGGGGCCAGGGGAGCGTTTGGGGGGGTCGATAAGGAGGAAGTCATTGAGGAGGTGGAGAACGGAAGGAAGCTTATAAACGTTAAGCAGAATCCAGCACAGAGCCTCAGACAACTTGTTGAACAGACAAGGGCTACTCCTGCAGCCGAAAGTGAGTCTGACAGCAAAATAGAAACAATGGTCCCATTTTACTCCGAGGAGGTGCCACTGGGAGGGGTGTACGGGCATGATTTTGAAAGCATCCTTAATATCAGCCTTAGAGAGCCAGTCGCCACGCCCCACAGTTTTTATAAGCAAGATGGCGTGATCAACTGTCGAATAAAACAGAGACAAAGGGGGCTTGGGGATAATCAAATTAATGCTGGGATGGGGACCGGAGTGTGGCGCAGAAAGATCAATAGTGAGTCGCTTCTTCCCGGAATACTTCCTGGTGGCGATTCCCAAGGGACTAATATGGAAAGGAGAAAAGGGGGGTGATTTAAACGGGTCCATCATGTAGCCTTTAGAAACTTCTTTTTTTAAGAGTTGAGCTACGACCTAAAGTTTGCAGAGAGCTGACTGCAGATTAGTGCAGACAAACGAGGACGTAGGGAGAAGAGGGACACCTATGAAAAAACCCTGAGAAAGACCAGTAATTAGAAAGTCAACAAAGGAACTATCCGGATGAGACTGAAGGAGGGCGGCTAATTCTGGGATAATGACTGGGGTGGAGAGGATGTTAGAGATCAGTGCCTGGATCCACGACGGGTCCTGTTGAAAGACGAGCGGCGGGGGAAAAAAGACTTGGGGTGAGCATTTTTGCAGAAGCTTCAGATGTGAAGGAAAGGACATCGGATAAAAGAACAAACGCCTTCGTTAAAATTGTTACAAATAGGAGCGTTATTATAGACATGAATTTGTCTCCCTCGGCGATCGAGAGAATGGGGAGCCGAAGAAGGAAGAGAATGGGTGGATGAACCGGAGGAGAAGGGGAGTGTAGGGCAGAAAGAACTCTGTTGGCCAACTGAGCCACAGGAAAAACATGGAGAAGCTTGGGTAAGCATGATTAAAATTTCTGTGTCAAGAATAGACCAATCGAGATGAACTCCAAACTGAGCGAGGATAGATGCCGCTTTAGCTGAAAAAGATTTATGATATTGATAGAACAGAGAACGGCCATATTTAAGGTAGATATCAGTAATGAGGACCAGATAAGTATCCAGCTCAGTTCTGCGGTCTGGATATAAAGAACAAATAACGTCTCTATAAATGCCGAATGCGGCCACGAACTCGGCAAAAGAGAGATCTTTGGACAGGCGGGGGTCAGCAGATTTAAGAACTGCTGTAAAATCTTCTGAGGAGGCGACATGGTGGTCAACTTCAGGGGACGGAAGAATCAGGGAAACCAAATTAATGTATTGACCCTGGAGGATTTTTGAGTGGAGCCTGGGCGACACATTAGAAAATATAGGGACGTAAGGCCTACCTAAATACACAGGGAGGGGTGGAGAGGAAAAAGAAGAAAAAATTTAAATAAAAATAAATTAAAGAAAGGAGTATGAATGAGCAACATGAGGGGAGAGAAGAGAAAAATGGAAAAAATACGTCTCACCTAAAGCAGAGCCCTGCTGGGCGTTTGCGAGGGTGAATGCCAGTGGGAGGGGCCGAGTAGCAGACTGAGTGTCGGGCTGAGCAGGGGGAAGGGGGAGCGCTGACGAGGCAGGTATTGCAGAAAAGTCTTTAAAGTGTTGGGTAAGGGACGTAATAGATCGTTGAAGTGAGTCCATGGATGCTATGAACGAATCTGGGATACCCGGCGTAGATGAGGAAGCTTGAGGTACTGGGGGCTCTAGAAGAGGAGCGACTGACATTGAAGACGGAGCGGGCAGAGAGGCAGCTGAAGCCACCGGGCGGCCTCTGCGGCGCTTTGCCAGAGGGTTGGCAGTTTTCCTGAGGCGTTTACCTGAGGAAGTGAACGGTGGAGGTGGTTCAGAAGGAGAACCGCAAGGTAGGAGCTCGACGAGCTGAGCAAGCTGAGATGTGTCCAAGTCGGAACCAGGAGAAATTCCGCTCGCCCTGAGTTGGGATGAAGGGGAAGGATCAACACGAGAAGAATCAAGGCGAGTGCTACTTCGTGGAGAAACAGGTGGAGGAGGGCAAGTGCCCGGCAAGAGGCCTTGCGGGGACTCGAAGTCATCGGACTCGAAGTCAGACATTGTTAGGGTTTTTAATACTTTTATATTGTTTATCACTTGTGTCTGCTCTAAGTGCTTTCGTCCCCCACATGCCATAGACAAAGAGATAAGAGAGAAGGGTGAGTTATGCTATTATCAGCAACATCTAGGGACTGGCACCAATCCTCACTCCTTTCTCTCTGTTTAAGATCAAGACACATGAACCCTAACCTTTCTGATCCCACACACACACACACACACCCTGAATGTTTGTTGAACTATGTGTGAACCAGCATGTATAAATAAAGAGGGGTGTTAATGCTTTGTAGATTTGCACTGCAAAGTGTGAGCTGCCCTTGCTGCAAGTACATCTGACTCTGTGTCGTTCCTTACCTCTGAGTTGACTAAATAATACCTAACAGACATGATACTGATTTTTAAAGTTCAGCTGAAGAACAGAGGGTTCCATGGACGAAGATCTTTTAAAGTGGAGTCTTGAAGGATGATTGGCCGGGGAGAAATGCGGACTTGACGCTGATTGGTGGAGCATGCCGCATGGAGGAGTAATCAGACGAAGCTGGAGGTAATGATGAGTTTCCATGTTGAATTTTCATTTAAAACTCCATAACATAAAATCTTTCTCAGACCATAATTAGTTTCACAGTTAATGAAACTAAAGGGGAGATGTGTAGAAGCTATTTATTTTGTTAAATTGTGTTCTTAGCCTGAGAGAGCATGCTCTTGCCAAAAGTCCCATGTTAAACTTTGTCTGGCCTAAAATGGAGAGACAGCCGTCCAAAAAGCTTGGACAAGGCGGGAGTGGAAATATTAATTTCATTTGTGTTGCAGATTTTAGTGATTCTGCAACTTGACCTTTGTCTTCCGTTTATACGGGACCAGGGCAGCAGTCTCAGCAGAGACACCAAGTTGGACTTGGAGATGTTGAGCAGCAAGTTGTTCAGTGTGCACCACGCTAGCAGGTGCTCTACCTTGTCCCTATAGGAGGACTTTTTCCCCCAGAGATGAGGTGAGCGGAGGTGCAGTCGTAGGTGTAGAGGACGTAGAGCAGGGGGTCAATACACAACACTGTGGAGAGCCGGTTCTGAGGCTGAGTCCTGAAGATGTATGTCGACACATTCAGACCTCTCCATAGTTGAACCATCCACAGTTTCAAAGATTCAAACTGGATTCAAACAGTCCGTCCATCCGTCCGTCCGCACAGTTCTGCTTCTCCAAGATGGGGTCATGGGGCACCCGGGGAGCATCCTGATCAGATGCTTAAATCACCCCAACTGATTCCTTTCCATGAAACTGAGCTCCCCCAGAGATTTCCAAACAAGACACCCCCCTCTTCACGACTATGCCTTCCATTAATAAGATCCTGTCCATTAACACCATAAGCAGGATCGGTGGCATAGGGGGTGTGTTTGTTTTGGACATTCTACCCCTTGCACAGAAGTCCAACAATTAAACACCACTTGGGTTCAGATCAGGGAGGCCATTCTTCACAATCACACCCTCCAGGTAACATCATTGTCACCCACATGGGCATTGAAGTCCCCCAGGAGCACCACTGAATACCCAGATTGCACACCTTCCAGGACACCATTGAGGGACTCTAAGAAGGCTGGGTAATCTGAACTGCTGCATAAGCAAAGACAACAGTCAGAGCCTTCCCTTAACCTTCCCTTATGCAACTTGAAGTCGCACAGAAGCGACGCTCTGGCTCATCGGGGAAAACTCCTAAAAAGAGGCACTCAGCCAGTGGCTTGTGAGTATCCCCACCCCCACCGAACACCTCTCTCTTGTTAAATCCAGAAAAGTTCACATTTTTACTAACTTTGATGGCAAACACTGTCTCATACCGACAAGGTTTGTCTGTAAGCAACAAGAGGGTTGCTTGTTATTTATAATAAATAGCCTCAGCTCTCTGGAACACAGAAACAGGTTTTTCTCAATAGGCCGTATCCTTCATTGTTTAGCTTTAGGCATGTTTTTCAGGTCTTCCCAATGACAATTAACCTCACAGGATGATAAAGATCTTTCCTTGCTTCACTGTGAGGGTGGCGTTCTGAAGTAATAGCTGCCAAACAGTTCCAGTCTTGTCTGAATTGAGCAGCCCCTTTGGGAGTTTCTAAACCATCCTGATGAACCTAAAGTGTGTAGACACTTCAATTTGGTTTGTAAAGCAGAATACTGTCAAAGTGAAGGTTTGGCAATTAAAAAATTCACATTTGTAAAAGATTACTAAACTGTTCCACACAAATATTGCCAATATTATTGTTTTGTTACAGAAAATACAGCTTTTGTTGATTAATATTAATATAAATTTGAATTAATTAAATATTCTTTATTTTTGAGAGCAAAGTGTACCGAGGTCAAATTGCTTGTTTCTCTGTACAAACTTGGCAATAAATTGATTCTGATCTTTTGACTCTGATTCTGATGAATGAGTGGAGAACAAAAGTCAAAACTACAAAATCTCTGAAAGAGGATCATATAAAAAAGCTCAGTTTAAATCAGAAAAATCACACAGACACAGAAAGCCCTTGTAGCAGTATGTTTTTATCCTTTTGGTTTTAATATGAAACATTTCTGGATCTGCAGCATTGTTAACAAATCAGGGGAGGTTATGTGAAAACAAACAAAGAACTGATTCATTTTGTGTTCCTCTGACATGTTAGAGAAACTACCTGTGGTTTTCTTCTCCACAGTGATGACATCCATGCTTCTAACTATTCTCTCTGAGCTCTGACCCAAACAAAAACGCTAAACATTTCCAAACATTAAAATGCAAACAAACAGATTCCTGTGTTTCATTAATAAACAATGATAAAGCTAAAATAGAAGTGTGAAAAATTAAGTACACTCCAAAAAATATAAAACCAAAGAATTTAAAGGTAGTACTTTCTTTTTAACATCATAGCTGATTGTTGCAGTTAAATATTTACATCAACTTGTCACTGATATAAGTGACATCTTAGTTTTGAGCTTTTAATTTTTCCAAGATTGAAAGATTTTACAACATAAAACTGTATGGATTTTTAAAAACATGAAGAGGGGGAAAAGGTTTGCATTTATTGTGGCTTTTTCTGGATCCCCAAGAGATGAAGCTCATCAACACAGCCTCAAATCTGTGCATACATTCAGGTAAATCTGTGCTTAAGGTTCTAGTATGTCCTAAGTTGACATGGCCAAAGTTAGGCATCTGAGTGCAGCTGGTAGGTTTCTAGCAAAAACAAAATGGTGCATTTGACAGCATTCATTAGATTCACTAATATTTAGAACAATCAGAAAGTCAAGGAAATTCTAAGAAGAGCCGTTTTTACTGTCATTTCTAAACAACTGTGGATCCAAGATACAGGTCATTGGGGTGTATCATCATTTTGCCAGGATCTGGAAAATTATCCAAGCTCCTCTCCTAAAACAAATGGAAATTAGTTAGGATCTTCAAGAATAATCTAGGAACCATCAAGGCTCTAGTCTCACATGAATGGGAACACCAGTGCCAGTGTTTAACATCACTAAGGACTGAGAAGACCAACTTTAAGCTAGACAGAAACCCACAGCTGCCCACATGGACAAGCCAAACGTCTTCTGGAGAAAGATTTGATGATCAGACAAGACAAAGACTGAGCTGCTTGGACACAATGGCAAGAAGAATGTTTGGAGGAGTCCAAAAAAACGTTCAACCCTAGAAACAAGGCATCAAGGTTCATGTATGGTGGTGGTCGCATCATGCTGTGGGGCTGTTTCACCTTGAATCAATACCTAGGTGGTTGGAACCTGGATACAAGATGTTCTATTTGGAAAAGTATCCTAAATTAACATCCAAGTTTGTTCGGAATGATGGGCATTACAGTTCTGAAAATACCTTACCAAAGCCCAAATATCAACCCTATTAACAATCTGTGGACCATGTTTAAAACATTACTTCTATCTGTGGAGAAACGTGGTCAAATATATAACTAGAATGATGCCAGAAGCTGCTAGATGTCAACAAAAAGCCTGTTAGCAAGGTATCACTTCCTATGGAACATTTCTACAAATATAATTTCTACAAATTATGTAGATGCATAGATACATATTATCTTATCACTGTTACTATCAAATACTTGGTAGTTTCTCTTCTACCTGTGCCCTAAAATTCATACAGATATGTTCCATTTGTTCATATTTATGATGCAGAATCAAATGTTTCCTATCATTTGTGATCAGACCATCTATTACCAGTTCAACAGGTTGAGTGTTTACTCAGTAAAAGTCTTTGTGATCTTTGCCAAAACATTTGAAGCATTTTTCTGTTGCAAAGCTACACAATTAATGACTTAATAATGAAATGAAACCACCCAAAATAAATCAGTCATTAAACATGACATCAATTAAACATCTTTATCTGTATTAAAAGAGTCGTTAAACTATAAATGAAAATCCGTGTTTATCATCTTCAGATACAAGTTGCTTAGTAACAGCTTGAAAATAAGCAAAGAAGAGTCTAACATGAACTTTTGTCTGCTGTAAATGCTGTTCAACTTTAAGGTTTCAAAAAGATTATTTTTCTTCAAATAACTCAATAGTTGGTGCCGTTAATCAATATCTCTCTGGGCTTTCTGAAATTCTTTTAAAGAAATTCTGTCTTTACTGGATCCCATTGCTTTATTGCACAGCTGATCATTTCACACTGAATTACAGATTGGAAAAGTGGGCCGGATTGTTGTGCTAAAGTAGTTTAGATCCTATCTGGCAGACCGAAACAGCTTTGTATCATTTGGTAATTAGAAATCTGATCAGTTTTATTGAACTTCTACATATCAGTACTTCCTCTAACTCAGAAAAGACTGAATTACTTGATTTTGGTCCCAAAAACACAAGGTTAGAAACCAGAATTTAACTAACCTCTAGGAGGCTAAACACTATGAAACAAACAGCAACCCTAGGTGTTATCACGGACTCAAACCTAAACTTTAACAACCAAATGAAATCTATCAATAAATCAGCCAACTAAGGCTTCAAACAGCTGCATCTAACCCTGAACACCAGAAAATAGATCACATTACATCAATGTTTGACTCACTGGACTGCCCATCTGTTTGTTAAAGGATAGAACTGAAACTCCAGTTGGTTTATATAGTACTGGATGGTCTTGGGTCTAATTATATTTTACAGTTGCTGGTCAGGTAGGAAGCTGCATAAATAGTAATGTTTTCACTCTGATGTAGGTCGTTAGTCTCCACACATCTCAGGTTTTCAGACTGTTTGTTCCAGAGCCAAGAAGCATAGAAACTAGATGCTGCCTCCACATGTTTGGTTCTGGTACTGGGGACACCGATGGCCTGCAGGGTCTAAATAGTTCCTTTGTCAGGACTCCTTTGGATGACCTGTATAGACACCACTACAATAACTAAACTTCCCCTGTGTTGTCTTGGGCTGCTTTTACATCATTTTCTGTCTGTTCTGTTTACCTGAACATTCTAGAACATTGTGCTTCAAAAACAACAAAGCTTTCAGGCAGGATCTGAGAGATACATCCTGTTTTAGTTAATTATCTACTGTCCTGTTTGATAACAGATCTTTGGGAATCAACTTGTTGAAGCCAGAATACTGCATCTTTGGGATTTTTCAGAAATCACCTGAAGAAATGGGAACAAACTGCATTCCTGTGACAGGCTGCTGTTAACAAAGATCCTAAAGATCGATTCTAAAATCTGTTCTTAGGGGTCTTTCTATGTGTGAATGATTTAAAGGTCAGAGTTAAGAGGCTTAACAAACAAACACTGTTCCCTAACATTAGATACAAAAATCTATGAGGCGATTCAGAAAGCCTGGAAAACTATTAATCAAAACCACTTTAACAAATTGCCTAGTCTGACCGCTTAGGAAGAAAATAGAAATAAATGAAGGATGACTCAAGACCTTTGCACAATACTATACATATCACTGAAAGCTGTTGCACTATTTAGAAGTACCTGTCTGTTTGGGTTATAATTAATCAACAGATTAGACTGAATTTCAGGTCTGAGCAAAATGACATTTTTTTCTTCTGACCAGCAGATGGCAGTAAGTCAACATTCAAAGTTACCAGCAGTACTGCATCTAGAGAGCATACATTACACACTGAGTGAGTAGAGCAAAGTCTGTGATGAATGAGATCTAAGGTGTTCATTTCAGTTCTTTATTCACTAATCGTAAAACATTCATCATCAGGAAGAAGAATCAGTCGCTTCTACCCTGACACCACTGAAGAGCCCGTCTACGTCATGACTATTAACTTACCTGTGCACTGAGGGGGTTCATGTTTCCACCGATTTCCTTCACAAACTATTTCAGCTGCGCCCTTTAATTTGAAACCATGGTAACAGGAGTACAGAGCAGTCAGTTTACCCGATTTGGAGGAAAATATAAAATCTCCATTCTTTATGCGTTTTGGAGAGCCACACAGTTGTAGGTCTGAAATGGGAAAGTAAAAGTTTTTTACTTAAGTATGTGTTCTGCCACTGAAGCTAGAAGTGATTCATTTCTTTAAGAATTTAAAAAATCACCGTGGCTTTTCTCCTCTCTCCAAGCATCCAGACTCATAGATGGTAGATCACTGCAGTGAACATAACCTGCAGGATACTGACCAAACCTGAGGGAATCTTTAGGGATTTCCTGTATGTCTGTGTTGTCACAAATGATCTGAGAGAGAGAAGATTTTAAAAGCTCCTCCTTCTGTTGTTTTGTAAAAACACCTTCGGCTTCCCACCAAAACCTAAAGAACAAAATCAGAAAATATTAAAATGTTTACCCGAGGCCTTCTTTTCAGTTAAGTACAAAAGCACAAAAGTTTTCATACCTATCACCATCACGGAGAAACTTCATTTGCTTTCCGATCAGACAAGCAAATAGCGGACCAGTTCTCGAACCAGGCAGGAAGTTCTCTACAAGTCCTCCGAGCCACACATCGATGTTGTTAGGATGTTTGTATAAATGAAGTATCTTCTCAGCAACCCTGCGATCTCTCACAACTTCTGCGAGATCATCCACTGTTGTAACACGTTCCAATCCACAGAATTCCCGCCACTTGTTGTATCCTGAAAAGTAATTTGAGCATCATGTCATCTGTTTGAATTTCATTTAAAAATCTGTTCAGTCTAAAATAGCTGTGTTTAACTTGGGCAGACACAGATAATTTTGTGTCATTTGGCAGTGAACAAACATCACATGTGAGGTTCCTCAGGGTTGTGTTCCTGCACCTGTGTGTCTAGTACCAGTAAGAGTTAGTAGAGCAGAGAGACCGTGTTGATGACTGAGATGTAAGAAGTTCTTTGAGCTAGGATGGAGAATTGCTTTGATGAGTAAGCAGACACCTTGTATTCAATCCGGAACAATACAGGGAACCAATGGAGTGACTGAAGGATTGGGGTTATGTGTTCATGTTTCCTTTGTTTCATTAGGATCCGGGCTGCAGTGTTCTGTATGTACTGAAGGTTTTAAATATATTTCATTGGTGCTCTATAGGGAAGTGCATTGTAGTAATCCATTCTTGAAGAGATGAAAGCATGGACTAGTTTCTCTGCATCGGGTAAAGACAGCAATGGACGAAGCTTAGAGATGTTTTTGAGATGGTAGAAGGTGGTCTTGCAGAGGTGTTTAATGTGTGCTTCAAATATAAGTTAGGGGTAAAATCTAACAGAGGTTTGTAACTGTAGATGTAAGGGGGGTGGTCTGGCCAGAGATGACTGAATCTGATGAGACGTAGCAACTAGCATAGCTTCTGTTTCGTAGGTATTTAGTTGGAAGAAACGTGGAGTTCATCCAGCCTTTTACCTCCTCAAGACAAGCTGTGAGAGTGGAGACTAATGATAGTGAAGTTGCAACTGTGTGTCGTCTACATAACAGTGAAATGAAATTCTGTGATAAGAGATGATAGGACCAAGGGGAAGTATGTAATGAGTGAAGAGATTGAGGCCCAGGACTGAGCCTTGGAGAACCCACACAGTCTCCTGTGTGAGTCCATGACCTCCCTTCCCCAATGGAGACATACTCTACTCGCTCAGCGAGATAGGAGATTAACAAGCACATCAATTATTTCAGAAAAAAAATATCAAATAAAAGACCTGGCTGGCTGGAGGACAAGGAGAAGAGGAGAGAGAGTTCCAGGAAGTGGTGGATCTTAAAACTCTTCTAGAGACACTGGCCAGCTGTCTCCACTTCCAATCAGCACCCTTTAGGAGGTCTGCAAAAGCAAACATGCTAGCAACCCAGAGGACAGGCCTTGGGCCGTAACCGATGTGACACCTAAATCCATCTCAGAGTTACTATGTAGGAGGGCAGCTTCGAAGAAAGCAACGTGTTTCAATAAAGAGAGTCGGATGAATGGTAAAGGTCAAATGCGGTTGTTCATGAAAGTTTAGAATTTGTTTGAAGAAATGAATACAAATCTAAATCCAACCGTTTTAAAAGCAAAATCATATTTTTTGTAAAAAAAAAAAAAAGAAATTAGAACCACCAATAATGGATGTTAAAATTCAGACATTTTACTTTGTGAAAATATTTTTTTATTTTCAAACTTATGCCAACAGAGTTTTTTAAGGAAGTTGGCACAGATTCCACAGAAGGCTAAAAAACTTGGACAACTAATTAGATTTGTTGAAAATTTACCCAATTAGGTTGGTGACAGCAAGCAGTTAGATATAAAGGGGGTACCAGAGAGTTAGGGGTTTCACCTGTAAAGAATGGCAAGAGCTCGTCACTATGTACTGACACTTATTGTTCTTAGATTACTATGCAGAGTAAATCAGATTACTTAAACAGTTTTAATGGCTGAAACTGTTTACCTGATTAGAAAAAATAATTTTGGTAAATTTTACTAGGGAAAAGTTAAATGATCAGCTCAGTTGACACCGTAGAGGTGTCCAGATGAAGTCCTCCATCATTCTAATCAGTGGACTGATTGCTATAGTTGGAATCCGTGTCTTCGTCTAGCAATGTTGAGTCCAAAGAAAAGCATACAGACATCCTGGCTTTGCATCAAAATGTCCTCACAAGGACCTGGATCAAGAAATATAAAATTGCTGCTTCTTTTAAAAATAACTGTCTGCATTCAAGCCTTTTATTTCTACTGGTTTAAAGCCCAGGTTTTTTATTTTCACTTCAGTGGTTTTCACACAGTTCTCCCTGGAGCTGTTAAAAGCTTTTCACATACATGACTTGTAAAACCATCAGGTTTCCCGTTTAACTACACGAAACTACTTCTAGTTATATGGCATCAATTTGACTGAATTCAGAGAGGCTTCCAAAGAGATGAAGAGAAGGAAAATTAACAAATTCAAGCTGCAATATTGAGAAGGGGTTACCTTCAATGTTGATATTTTTAAAGATGTAAAAACAATGATTCAAGCTCAGGGTTTTCTACTTAAGGTATTAAGAACACTTCTTCCATGTGGTAAATAAAAGTGGCATAACCTTTCTTGGATTTGTACACCGAGAAGGCTGTTCTGAATGGCCTGATGGCTCCCAATGCTTCAGAAAGCACAGGTAAATTGTATAGGCTCCGTTGACTCATTTATGAATAGAAAATATCTATATTTTAGCTTGTTAAATGAACCAGTGCAGGTTATCATTGCTCATAAAGAAGAAGAATGATTTCAAACACATCTTCTCATCTTTTACAGCAGTCAGTCCGATAATTGGAAATTATTAATCTGGAAAATCTAAAAGCTTTTTCCTTCCTTTCCTTACCACAGAGAACTTAATGAGCTAATTACATCTATTAGAAAGATTGGATTAGAACCAGCTCTTACCAGTATCATTTGATTTTTTTTTTCTGTGTTTGATTTTCTGTATCATTGTAATGTTTTTCCTCGTGTACAGCGCTTTGAGTGCCTTGTTGCTGAAAGCGCTACATAAATACACTTGATTTTTTGCATGTTAGATTTTCCAGATTCATTCATAATGCAGTCTTGTTTGTTATGATTTGGGGGTGTTTGGTTTTTGATTTTGGGATTTTTCTCTGATTCTGATTATGTTCTCCAAGTTGCTGTATTTTGGGTCTTGTGTCTGATTATTTTTTTCTATATGGTGCTTTAGTTCATTTCTTAGGTTTAATTTCTTATGATTCTTCTATTCCGTTTATAGTGAATTTCAGTTTATGTTCTGCTTTATCTGTAAGATGTTCCTTAGGTTTGACTGTCCTATTCCTGTTTAGCTCCAGCTATGTCTTGTTTCTACTCCCCTGTCACAGTCAGCTTGCAATAAGCTTCATTTGGTCCGCCTGCGCTTTGTCAATGAGTATCCTTACATCACCTGCATGATGCCCCCATATATACTCCTCATTTCTGTTTGGTCCTTGCTGGTTTATTCATCTCTGCTGCTCTGCTTTACACAACTGTCTTTGCCAAGCCAGTTTCATGTCTAAGCTTTTATGTCTCTGCTCCACGTTTTTCCCCCACCTCCTGCTTGCCAGTAAGGTTTTGTTTATTTATTAAACCTTTATATTTTCACCAATCTGCTCCTGCCTGTCTGCATTTGGGTCCACGCCAAGAGCCATTCATGACATAATTACAGGTTTACTGAACAGAAATAGGCCAACATCAATATAATCTGGTAAATGCATCCCTGTAAAACCGGTTTATTATTGAGTAGTCATTGACAGAATAAATTCTGAAGGAATAAAAAGTCAGATTTTGCTTTCTGTGGAAACATCCTGACCTGGGAGTCCATGGTCTCGTCCCCTCTGCAGGTTCAGTGAAGCCAGATCCATGTGCTGTTGGGAATCCAGAACAAGCAGTATCTCAGTTACCTCCTCCGCTAACAGGGTGTTTGGACCAGCAGCTGGTGCTGCTGTCCCAATCATACCCCTAATTGTTGGTTCAATGCCACCTGCACACAGAAACATGATCACAATCAGAATGAACTCTGCAGCATTTACTCCGTTCCTTGCTTCAAAACCAAAGAACATTCAAATTAATAAAAACAACATTGACAAATCAACCACTCTGTAGATTAGTGCATGTCACAGGGGGGTTTAGGGTTGGACCAAAGTGCAGACAAGAGCTTGGCAGAAGCATATTGAATAATCTTCAGCTTTATTCGAAGGTATCCAAAACGTAACATAAATCACTGCAGGAATTAACCAGAGTCAAAGTTCAAAAACTTACATCTGCAAGCTCTGCAGGAACATGGAACACATGGCAGTCAAGGGTAGAGACCCGAGTTGAGAAACGAAGAACCAGCAAAGAGCAATGAAAGAAAACCAACTAATATACTGAGGGAGAACAAAGGCAGGTAATCAAAGGAACTAAGAGCAGGTGAGACAAGGAGGCAGGAAGGCAGAGGGAGCAGGTGAACCCAATAAAACTAAAGCATGAGGAAAAGGACTAATGACAAGACAGTGAGCAGGCCTAAAAAGAAACTATAAACTAAGATAAAATAAAACATAGAATCAAGAATAAACATGAACTAAAGCGTACTGAGAAACTGGGGGTAACACAACTACCTAAGAACTAAGGACTTAGCAAAAAGAAACCATAAAGAAACCCTGACTACAAAAGTAAACAAACCTAAACCAATACTGATAGAACCAACTGAAAAAGAGGCAGAGGAAGCGAGGAGAAGAATAAATGTAAACAATAACAAAAGCTAACCTATAAAGGAGGGACTGGAGAATAAGGACAAACTAGAGAAAAAAAGCTAAGAGGGACAAAAAATGTAAAGGGGACTAAAACTGAGTAATAAATAACTAAAAGAGGAAAACTAATGACAAGGGGAGTAACAGAAAAGAAACTAATAAATAGGAGAGTACAAAGGAATCAATATAAAACAAACATGAACATAAAACGAGAGTAAAGCTAAGGAACCAGAGGACTATAATAATAATAATAATAATAATGAAACCAAACTAAGTACACAAATAGGAAAGAAACACCAAGGGAACTAGGGGCAAGAGGAGAACACACTGGGAGGCAAATGGAAACCAGAACAGTCAGAAAACAGAAAGCTATAAACATGAATACATAACCACAAACAAAGTCCATAATGTCACTTCCTGACAGTGCATCAACCAAATTAAAAAAGGAAAACAGCTTCTTCTCAGTAAGACCTGCTTTTACTGGATTGAGTGTTGATAATAAAAGCAGATTATGTTTTACAATTTGCCTTGTTGGTGTCAAAACTAATTTATTAAAGCAATACAATGAATGGACTGTGGGGGTTGAGGCCTGGTTTGTCATAAAACTAATAATAAATTGATGGTCTATCAGTGTTATGATTCTGGTACATCTGATCTACCCTGTCTCCCTGGCTGCAATCAGCAGATTAGATGCACCTGGTGGCTGCTGCAGTGTAGTGCAATCTGTGGAAAGCCAAGCACCCGTGTCTTCCCTGATATATACTGACTCTGACAAGCAGACGGTGCCAGATTTTTGAAAGCCATCGTGTGAGTAGATATCCAGCGTTCCTTCCTGTCTGATCTTGACCTTGCCTTGCTTTTTGGATTTTTGCCTCTGCCTGCTCCCTGTCAGACTGTTTGGATTTTGGTTTTGACCTTGTTTCCTGCATCTGGTTTATGCCTCTGCCTGCCCCTTGACTGACGTCTTTTGTTCCGATCATCGACCCTGTTTCTGTCCTCGAATTATTGAGCCAGCCTTGCCCTCGGATTATTCAGCCTGGAGTCACTTCTTACCTGAGCTGTGGAGATCACGGCCTGCCGCCTACTGAGGTTTCCCCTCTGGGTTTCAAGTTCCACTCAAGACAAAAGCAGGTTAGTGACTTTTCTGATCCCTGGAAAATCTGGAGAGACTACAAGTCACTAATCCCTCTTTCTGCCTCAGTGATTCCTGGAAGCTGTGTGGAGTTTTTCCTGAGTGACATTTTCCTGTGGCTGAATAAACCTTTTAAACTTTCAGTACTGTGTCTGGCTGAATCTTGGGTCTGCCTTTTTCTGATTCGTAATAGAAAAATCTGGCCAAAAATGGACCCATCGCCAGCACAACAGTGGCGTACCCACGTTGATGAGACCTTTTCCTGGTTGGGTTCCGGCTTGGAGGAAATAATTTCCACATTACGTTCTGGTAATCTTGTCTTCGAGCCGCCACCATCACAAAGGGAGCCGCGCCTATCTCCGCCTGAGATGTTCAGGGGAGATTCAGACCAGTGTTGAGCTTTTCTAACTCAGTGTGAAATTCATTTTGAGCTTCAGCCGTCATCCTTTCCCACTGAACGTTCCAAGATGGCGTTTGTTACATCTCTGCTGGCAGGAAAGGCGAAACAGTGGGGAACTGCTGAATGGCATAACAGGTCTGCATCTTGTGATCTTTATGAAACTTTTTCCAAGGAACTCATTCGAGTTTTTGACCCGGTCATTCCAAGTCGTGAGGCCGCAAGAGGCTTACTGTCCCTCAAACAGGGTGATCAGTCTGTCTCGTCCTATATAATTGACTTTCATTTGTTGGCTGCAGAGAGCCGTTGGAATGAGGCAGCACAAATGGATGCATTCATGAAAGGATTAAACGCAGACATCAAGGATGAGCTAGCGACCGTGACTATCCTTCTTCCCTGAAACAACTCGAGGATTTGGCTGCTCGCATTGATGTTCGGCTGGCAGAGAGAAGGAGGGAGAAGCGACATGAGAAGGGTCGCTCATCATTAACTCAGGTTTCTGTACACCGGTATGAGAGAAGGAGTCGGTCACCTCTCACTGAGGAAAATGATAATTGTGAGCCCATGCAATTGGGCAGAACCAAGATTACCCCTGAGGAGAAAGATCGTCGGAGAAGATTCAAGCTCTGTTTTTATTGTGGAGAGAAGGCACATTTAGCACTCAGGTGTCCACTAAAAGGACAGGCTCAGCAGAGGAAGGGAGGTCTCTACTGAGCCGAAGTCAACTATCTGCCTCCTCCTTCTTGTTTCCTGCCCATTTTCAAACCTCTTCTTTGTCTCTCCAGGGGGCCGTGTTTATTGATTCAGGAGCTGATACTGAATTCATGGACGAAACATTTGCAAATAAGAACGGCATAAAACTTATTCTGTCAGCTGACACAAGAAACGTGCTAGCTTTGGATGGTCACAGCATGAACAATTCACATCTCAGGATGGAGGAGATTACCTTAACAGTTGGAGGTAATCATCAAGAAAAAGTAACTTTCATGATCATTAATTCACCTGAACTTCCTGTAGTCCTAGGGGCCTCCTGGTTGCAGAAACACAACCCTCACATCGACTGGAAGAAAAAAGAAGTTCTGGGTTGGTCTGAGTCATGTTCAGCTGACTGCCTTTTGTCTGCTGCTACGGAGGTCAGTGTGGAGAATGAGGTTGAGGAAACCTATCCAGATTTATCCAAGGTACCGCAAGAATACCATGATTTATAGGAAGTATTTAATAAGATCAAGGCCACAGTTCTGCCACCCCATAGACCGTATGATTGTGCTATTGATTTGCTTCCTGGCACATCACCCCCTAAAGGCAGAATCTATTATTTGTCTGGTCCAGAGCACAGGGCCATGAAGAGTTATGTTGATGAGGCATTAAAGGCAGGGCACATTCAACCCTCTTCCTCTCCTGCAGGTGCTGGTTTCTTTTTTGTTGGGAAGAAGGATGGTTCGTTGAGACCATGCATTGATTATAGAGGCCTTAATGAGATAACAGTTAAAAATAGATATCTGATCATATCCCTGGATAGATATTTTCTAAGCTGGATCTAAGGAATGCATATCATCTGGTCTGAATCAGAGAAGGAGATGAGTGGAAAACGGCTTTCAACACACCTACGGGCCATTATGAATACAAGGTCATGCCATTTGGACTTACTAATGCTCCTGCAGTTTTTCAGTCATTGGTCAATGACGTTCTAAGAGACATGGTGGGTCAATTCGTATTTGTTTATCTTGATGACATACTGAAATATTCTCAAGATCTGGAAAACAACAGAAAACATGTCAGAGCTGTTCTCCTGCGTCTTCTCCAAAACCATTTGTTTGTCACGGCAGAGAAATGTGAGTTTCTCATAACTACCACTTCCTTTTTAGGCTTCATCATTTCCCCAGATCAAGTGCTTGTCGATCCCTCCAAGGTTAAGGCCGTATTGGAATGGCCTGTTCCAACTGATCGCAAGCAGCTTCAAAGATTTCTGGGCTTCGCAAACTTTTATAGGAGGTTTATCAGAAATTACAGCCTGGTTGCTACTCCCCTGAACGCTCTTACCTCTTCCAAGGTGAAATTTGTGTGGAATAAGGATGCAGAGAAGGCCTTCAATAGGTTAAAGGAACTCTTCACGTCAGCTCCAGTGTTACAGTCTCCTGACCCAGAGAGACAGTTTATTGTGGAGGTGGATGCCTCAAGCACTGGGGTCGGAGCCGTATTAAGCCAAAGAGGTGAGGATGATCGTGTTCACCCATGTGCCATCTTTTCAAGGACTCTGTCACAGGCTGAGCGGAATTACGACGTGGGAGACAGAGAGTTGCTGGCCGTCAAGTTGGCTTTGACAGTGTGGAGATATTGGTTGGAGGGGACTAAGGAGCCGTTTATGGTGTGGACTGACCATAAGAACTTGGAGTACCTGAAATCAGCAAAACGGCTAAACCACAGACAGGCTAGGTGGGCTTTGTTTTTTGGTTGTTTTAATTTCTCCCTATCTTACAGGCCAGGGAGTAAAAATAGCAAACCTGACGCCCTATCCCGAATTCAAGAGCCCGCAGAATCTCAGTCTGCAGGTGAAGAGGAGTTTATCCTTCCTGAACCTGTCAGGCTGTCTGTGTCCCGAGTTGAGGTGGAAAGGGAGGTCCAGGAGGCCATTAGGGATCTGCCTATCCCACCATCATGTCCACCGGAACGCTGTTTTGTTCCTGAACGCCTTGTGCCAAAGGTACTGGAGTCTTGTCATTGCTCTCGTCTCATTTGTCATCCTGGAATCAGCAGAACGATCCAGACAGTTCAAACTCAGTTTTGGTGGCCATCGCTGGTTAAGGATGTCAAAGACTTTGTTTCTACATGCACTCAATGTTGTCAAGCCAAGACTTCTCGTCGTCCTCCTGTGGGGTTGTTGCACCCATTGCCTATTCCCCCTCGCCCATGGTCACACATTGCGATGGATTTTGTGACAGGTTTACCGGTTTCAAATGGTCACTCTGTACTACTAACCATAATTGACAGATTTTCAAAAATGGTTAATCTGGTGCCCCTGGAGAAGCTTCCATCTGTTAAGGGGATGGGTGAGATATTGACCAGAGAAGTTTTTAGGCTCCATGGAATTCCAAATGACATTGTTTCCGATAGAGGACCCCAGTTTGTGTCACGTTTTTGGAAGGAGTTTTGTTCTTTGTTGGGAATTTCTGTTAGTCTCTCTTCAGGGTTTCATCCTCAGTCTGATGGCCAAACCGAGAGAGCCAACCAAGAAGTAGAAACCAAACTTCGTATTTTATGTGAGTCAGATACAACCAAGTGGTCACAAAATTTGCCCTGGATTGAATACGCCATGAACTCTCTGCAGTCAAATGCCACTGGTTTGTTCCCTTTTCATGTTGTGTTTGGTTTCCAGCCACCCACGTTTTCGGTTCAGGAGAGAGAGGCTATTGTTCTGTCCGTCCAAGCGGCTGCCCTAAGGTGCCAAAGAATATGGAGAAAGGCTAGGAGGTCGATGATCAGAATGTCACTCGTTCAGTCAAGAACGGCCAACCGGAAATGGACCCCTGCCCCTAAGTACCAGGTGTGGCAGAAATTTTGGCTCTCCGCCAAGGACCTCCCATAAAGGGTAGAATCCCGGAAATTGGCACCCCAATTTGTTGGACCTTTCCCAATCTCCAAGATCATCAACCCTGTCGCTGTACAGCTGAGATCACCCAACTCCATGAAGATTCACCCCACGTTCCACGTTTCTCAGGTCAAGCCCTTCATGGGGCCCCGACTTGGGCCACAAATCTGGTCTAAATGAAAGTGTCGCAAGAATAAAACTGTTGTTGAAAGAAAGCTGTACCCTGAACACACCATCCCCATATGGTGGTGGCAGCATCATCCTGTGGGAATATTTTATGCAGCAGGAACAGGGAAGCTGGTCAGAGTTGATAGGAGGATGGATGGAGCTAAATCCAGAACAATCCTGGAAGAAAACCTGTTAGAGGCTGGAAAAGACCTGAGACTGCGGTGGAGGTTCACCTTCCAAAAGGACAACACCCCTAAACATACAGCCAGGGATACAATGGATTGTAGAGCTCTAGCTGTGGAGCTCTAGCTAGAAAACCCCCCGCCCCCAGAGACCAAAGTGTACCGGAGTCAAATTCCTTGTTTGTATGTACAAACTTAACAAAGCTGATTCTGATTCTGACCTTTAGAGCTACAGTGGTTTAGATATGCAGATCATGATGATCCAAACTATGTCAGTGTGCATGGGTCCAACATCACAGATGTATAACCATAACCTCCACCTTAAACATCCATGCTCAAAAAACCCTGATACTCTGCCAGCATGATGTGATCCATGTTCAAAGCTGTCCAATGGCTTTTACACCCAATATATCCTCAACAATAAGACCTTTTAAAAAGACCACCCAATTTATGTATTCCAAATTATTCCAACTTATGAAATACAAACTCCTATACAGGATAAAAAATTAAAAAAATTATGGATGTTAGTCAAAATACATTATATTTTTTTCTCTTCATTAATGTGGTTTAAATATTTGTTATTATAATTTATTATTATATTTGTTTATATATTTATTTCTGTTTATCTGTATGTTTTGATTTTTTTATTATTTATTTTTACTATTTTTATTTATTTATGCTATTTGTACATGAGTTTACTTTCAGAACATCACCATTTAAAAACTTTTATCAAGCAGTGCTTCACCAATATTGTTTATTTCGGGGGTGGGAAGCTGCTGACCTCGACTGAGGACATTATCGGGCGGTGGAAGGAGTACTTTGAGGATCTCCTCAATCCTGCCATCACGCATTCCTTGGTGGAAACAGAGGCTGGGGACTTGGGGTTGGACTCTTTCATCACCCAGGCTGAAGTCACCGAGGTGGTTAAAAAGCTCCGCGGTGGCAAGGCTTCGGGGGTGGATGAGATCCGCCCTGAGTACCTCAAGTCTCTGGATGTTGTAGGGCTGTCATGGTTGACACGCCTCTTCAACACTGCGTGCCGGTCAGGGAAAATGCCTCTGGACTGGCAGACTGGGGTGGTGGTCCCCCTTCATAAGAAGGGGGTCCGGAGGGTGTGTTCCAACTACAGGGGGATCACACTCCTCAGCCTCCCTGGTAAGGCCTACGCCAGGGTATTGGAGAGGAGAATCCGGCCGATAGTCGAACCTCGGCTTCAGGAGGAGCAGTGTGGTTTTCGTCCTGGCCGTGGAACACTGGACCAGCTCTATACCCTCTACAGGGTACTTGGGGGTTCATGGGAGTTTTCCCAACTGGTTCACATGTGTTTTGTGGACCTGGAGAAAGCATTCGACTGGTTCCCTTGTGATGTCCTGTGGGGGGTGCTCCAGGAGTATGGAATCGGGGGCCCTTTACTAGGGGCCATCCGGTCTCTGTACAAGCGGAGCAGGAGTTTGGTTCGCATTGGCGGCACTAAGTCGGACCTGTTCCCGGTGCATGTTGGACTCCGGCAGGGCTGCCCTTTGTCACCGGTCCTGTTCATAACTTTTACGGACAGGATTTCTAGACACAGCCAAGGGTTGGAGGGGGTCCGGTTTGGGGACCAGTGGATTTTGTCTCTTCTTTTTGCAGATGACGTGGTCCTGCTGGCCCCCTCTAGCCAAGACCTACAGCATACGCTGGGGCAGTTCGCAGCCGAGTGTGAAGCGGCTGGGATGAAGATCAGCTCCTCCAAGTCAGAGGCCATGGTAATCGACCGGAAAAGGGCGGCTTGTCCTCTTCAGGTTGGAGGGGAGTTCCTGCCTCAAGTGGAAGAGTTCAAGTATCTCGGGGTCTTGTTCACGAGTGAGGTAGGAATGGAGTGGGAGATCGACAGACGAATCGGTGCGGCAGCCGCAGTAATGGGGGCACTATGCCGGTCCGTTGTGGTGAAGAGAGAGCTGAGCCGAAAAGCAAAGCTCTCAATTTACCGGTCGTTCTACGTTCCTACCCTCACCTATGGCCATGAACTTTGGGTCATGACCGAAAGAACAAGATCCCGGATACAAGCGGCTGAAATGAGCTTCCCCCGTAGGGTGGCCGGGCACTCCCTTAGAGATAGGGTGAGGAGCTCGGCCATCCGGGAGGAGCTCGGAGTAGAGCCGCTGCTCCTCCACACCGAGAGGAGCCAGTTGAGGTGGCTCGGGCATCTATACCGGATGCCTCCTGGACGCCTTCCTTGGGAGGAACAGCTGGACCTTCTGAGGATCACAGCCTGATCAACTGGACCTTCTGAGGATCAAAGCCTGAACAACCGGACCTTCTGAGAATCACAGCCTGATCGACAGGACCGTCTGAGGTTCAAAGGTTGAACAACCGGACCTTCTGAGGCACGTCCCACCGGGAGGAGGCCCAGGGGACGACCCAGGACACGCTGGAGGGACTATGTCTCTCGGCTGGCCTGGGAACTCCTTGGGCTCCCCCCGGAGGAGCTGGAGGAGGTGTCTGGGGACAGGGACGTTTGGGCGTCTCTGCTGAGTCTGCTGCCCCCACGACCCGGTCCCGGATAAGAACAAGACGACGAATGAGTATTTATTTCTGTTTATCTGTATGTTTAGATATTTATTATTATTTATTTTTATTATTTTTATTTATTTATGCTATTTGTACATGAGATTACTTTCAGAACATCACAATTTAAAAACTTTTATCAAATTCTTAACACCATCGAGTCAAAATGGACACCAGTTTCTTTTCTTTTGAATGACACCTATTTCAACCAAATCTGTCAACTTATTGTCTCTCCAGATACAACAAAATTCCTCTCATAAAATTAGAGTTGTAATTGTTCATTTACCATTATTGGCTGACTTTTTTAGGTAAAGAAGGGAGAACATCTTTTCAGAGAAGGAGCGAACTACACCGGACTTGTATTGTTTGCCGATTGAGAGGAGAATGACCAGAAGGACAGCATTTTAGATTCCCCATTTAGTGGAAACTTTTATGTACGGCTGTGCTTTGTTTATATGTTGTTTAGCTGGGAAATATCAGTTTAAAGTAAGGAAAATAATATGTGTTTGAGCACCCTAGACGGATTGAATAGATGTGAAGTATTACAAGAGTTTTAGTTTGCTGTTTGTATGTTGAAGGATTCAAAGCCTGAACAACCGGACCTTCTGAGAATCACAGCCTGATCAACTGGACCTTCTGAGGATCACAGCCTGATCAACTGGACCTTCTGAGGATCACAGCCTGAACAGCTGGACCTTCTGAGGATCACAGCCTGATCAACTGGACCTTCTGAGGATCAAAGCCTGAACAACCGGACCTTCTGAGAATCACAGCCTGATCAACAGGACCGTCTGAGGTTCAAAGGTTGAACAACCGGACCTTCTGAGAATCACAGCCTGATCAACTGGACCTTCTGAGAATCACAATCTGATCAACCAGACCTTCTGAGGATCACAGCCTGATCAACTAGAACTTCTGAGGATCAAAGCGTGAACAACTGGACCTTCTGAGGATCACATCCTGATCAACTGGACCATCTGAGGTTCAAAGGCTGAACAACTGGACCTTCTGAGGATCACAGCCTGATCAACTGGACCTTCTAAGGTTCAAAGGCTGAACAACCGGACGTTCTGAGGATCACAGCCTGATCAACTGGACCTTCTGAGGATCACAGCCTGATCAACTGGACCTTCTGAGAATCACAGCCTGATTAACTGGACCTACTAAGAATCACAGACTGAACAACTGGACCTTCTGAGGATCACACCATGATCAACTGGAACCTCTGACGTTCAAAGGTTGAACAACCGGACCTTCTGAGAATCACAGCCTGATCAACTGGACCTTTTGAGAATCACAGCCTGATCAACTGGAACCTATGAGGATCAAAACCTGAACAACTGGACCTACTGAGGATCACAGCTTGATCAACCGTACCTTCTGAGGATCACAGCCAGATCAACTGGACCTTCTAAGGATCACAGCCTGATCAACTGGACCTTCTAAGGATCACAGCCTGATCAACTAGAACTTCTAAGGATCAAAGCCTGAACAACTGAACCTTCTGAGGATCACAGCCTGATCAACTGGACCTTCTGAGGTTCAAATGCTGAACAACTGGACCTTCTGAGGATCACAGCCTGATCAACTGGACCTTCTGAGGTTCAAAGGCTGAACAACCGGACGTTCTGAGGATCACAGCCTGATCAACTGGACCTTCTGCGAATCACAGCCTGATTAACTGGACCTCCTAAGAATCACAGACTGAACAACTGGACCTTCTGAGGATCAAAGCCTGATCAACTGGACCTTCTGAGGATCAAAGCCTGAACAACCTGACCTTCTGAGAATCACAGCCTGATCAACTGGAACCTATGAGGATCAAAACCTGAACAACTGGACCTACTGAGGATCACAGCTTGATCAACCGGACCTTCTGAGGATCACAGCCAGATCAACTGGACCTTCTAAGGATCACAGCCTGATCAACTTGACCTTCTGAGGATCACAGCCTGATCAACTGGAACCTATGAGGATCAAAACCTGAACAACTGGACCTTCTGAGGATCACAGCCTGATCAACTGGACCTTCTGAGGTTCAAATGCTGAACAACTGGACCTTCTGAGGATCACAACCTGATCAACTGGACCTTCTAAGGATCACAGCCTGATCAACTGGACCTTCTGGGAATCACCGCCTGATTAACTGGACCTTCTTAGAATCACAGCCTGAACAGCTGGACCTTCTGAGGATAACATCCTGATCAACTGGACCTTCTGAGGTTCAAACGCTGAACCACCGGACCTTCTGAGGATCACAGCCTGATCAACTAGAACTTCTAAGGATCAAAGCCTGAACAACTGAACCTTCTGAGGATCACAGCCTGATCAACTGGACCTTCTGAGGTTCAAATGCCGAACAACTGGACCTTCTGAGGATCACAGCCTGATCAACTGGACCTTCTGAGGTTCAAAGGCTGAACAACCGGACATTCTTAGGATCACACCCTGATCAACTGGACCTTCTGCGAATCACAGCCTGATTAACTGGACCTCCTAAGAATCACAGACTGAACAACTGGACCTTCTGAGGATCAAAGCCTGATCAACTGGACCTTCTGAGGATCACAGCCTGATCAAATGGACCTTCTGAGAATCACAGCCTGATCAATCGGACCCTCTGAGGACCACAGCCTGATCAACTGGACCTTCTAAGGATCACAGCATGATCAACTGGACCTTCTGCGAATCACAGCCTGATTAACTGGACCTTCTGCGAATCACAGCCTGAATAACCGGACTTTCTGAGAATCACAGCCTGATCAACTGGACCTTCTGAGGTTCAAAGGCTGAACAACCGAACCTTCTGAGGATCACAGCCTGATCAACTGGACCTTCTAAGTATCACAGCCTGATCAACTGGACCTTCTGAGAATCACAGCCTGATCAACTGGACCTTCTGAGGTTCAAAGGCTGAACAACCGAACCTTCTGAGGATCACAGCCTGATCAACTGGACCTTCTGAGGATCAAAGCCTGAACAACCGGACCTTCTGAGGTTCAAAGGCGTAACAACTGGACCTTTTGAGAATCACAGCCTGGACCTTTGGCACAATTATCTGTTTTTATTTGACAAATGGCTAAAAATGTTTAATTTCTTATTTATTTCCGACCTACAGTTCTTCTTTCTTGTGTTGATTTTGTTCTGTTTTTATAATCACTTTGTTTTATGCTCAGTCTGAGGCTGGGATGCCTTTAATTAGACGTATTGTGGGATATTTAGGAAAAAAAGGGTCCCACCTTTTCTTCTTTGTTGGTTGTCAGCAACACGTGTTTGCAATTGGTTTGATAATCAGTTCACGCTACCCCGCTGGCTCGGAAAATTCAAACATGCTTGTTTGATTGCAACTGAGGCCAGATCGAGTCGGTTCCCCTCACACACTTGAAAAACACTGCTGAAAGTCCAGCGGATCTAAATACTACTATTTTCCCTTTCTTCTTGTGGTTTTCCAAAGTGTTTTCAGGGTTGCTTTCATAAGAACGCACTGACCTTCTTTAACTATCCTCCAAGGACTGAAGAAAGACTTGTGGAGTCTCAGGTGGGGAAAGTGCTCATGTTCCTGGAAGCTCTCGTTTAGCCTGCTGAGGATTGGAGATATGGTGCCGTGACCAAACCTGAACGCAGCAGTGGCAAACACATTGGAGGCTGAGGCATCCACAGTCGGATCATATCCCCCGTAGGGTCCAATGTAATCTTCAAACGACTGCAGACCAATTATTTTTGGGACATAATCTCTCATTGTTATTATCTGAAAGTCAAAAAAGGAAAACAAGGCATAAAAAAAACAGAACCTAAGTTATCAAAGTGATTAAAGTTTTAATTAAAAACTTAACATTTTGGTTAGTAGAACATATTCTAAAAAAATACCAACTGCTTCTCAACATGTGGAGAGTGTTGATGACATTAAAACAATTAAGATAACTACAGACAGACAGAACATGTATCTGCATCCAGTGTGAAGATTGCTAAAAATTATAAATCAGGTTTAATTCGGTCCAAATGATTAGAAGAGCTGACTCTTTAACACCCTGAGGGGTAAAAGGCCCCAGATCACTCGCTCTGACTGGGCTGAGCCTGGAGGACTGCTGAGAACTTTCATGGGTTAGGGTTCCATCTCTGACAACCAATAGTACCGCTTTTTAAGCTCCAGACAACGGACACATCTAGTCTTGATTATTGTTAGTCACTTCTGTTTGGTTTGTCTGAAAAGTCAATCAATAAATTGGTTCAAAGTCACCCGTCCAGATATCTTCCTGAACCTCCTCCTTCAGTCATATCACTTATTCTGCCGCAACCATATTAGTTCCTCCCCACCTTCAAAGCAACAAATATCCTCGGAATCTCCCCGAGCTCTTTCACACCTCCATACCCAGCAGTACTCTCAGGTCCTCCTCGATCCATCTCACCAACCTCCTGCTCACCTGTCCACCTGAGAGTTTTAGGATCTTCAAGTTGCTCCTGGAGCGAGATCACTGAATGATCATGTTCATTATGTTATTATGTTCTTTCCATCTTGACTGGATGATCGTGACTTTGATTGTCCTAAAACATTTCTGGCTAATATTAAGAATCAAAGTTTTACTAAAGTTTGTATTACAGCCAGAAAATTCCCATTATTGAGATGTTTTGAAATATCTTCCACCAACATCAGATGAAGTAAACATTTACGTAGATGCAGGAGACTCTCATTGCCCCCCTGTTCTAAAACCAAACCACAACCATATCGCCTCTGCACCTCAGTGAGAACAATGGCTTCCACATTGAGTCTCTTATTGAAACAGCTTCTGACCTTTCCATTTGTTTGTTCTTCTGTGCTGAGATGTTTTCAGGTGGCCGCCCACTGACAGGCTGCTGAAAATAAAGCTGTTCTACTTGCCTGTTCTCCCTGGGTTCTCTCACAGACCCTACTTAGAAGATGGAAAATTGGTGATAACTCAAGAAAAAAACATGCAGATGTTTCTTTAAAGACAAGGAAATGTAACCTTTCTGCTGTTCAAGAAGATATTTCCACATTTATTACAGTTATTTGTGTGTTTTCTCCTTATTAGAGACCAGTGTGAGATGATGTGGGCTGTTCTAGGACAACATTGTTGCCTCCTCTTCTTAAAACAGACAAATATAAATTTAGTTGCTTTTAGATGATGTGTGAGACATGGTGTAGGTGAGCTACAATCTGTGACCTGCATCCAACAAACATCCAGTTACCATGACGAGTTTCCATCCAAACATGGCAGGTTTAAAAACTTTTAATGATTTATTTGACTTTCAGGTTGAAACGATTAAACAACATAGAGCTGCAATATGTTTTAAAAACAGGCCCAATAGGTCCTATGAAACAACTGCCTGCTTAGTTGCAAAATCATTTATATGTCTGGCATAAATATACAGACAGCAAAAACCCTTGTTTCTGAGTTGCACTGTAGCAAATTGCATCATCAAACACTTTTTACAGTCATGTTTCATTTCCTGTCCACAATACTCCATGCTGTTTTTAGGTTTTAATTACTGCTTTTCTTATTGAACACATTAAAGTAGAGCTTTCACAGAAACTTGTCCAGAATAATTCAGAGTGAAACAGGATTCTTTCTAGCAGTCACCCTGTTAGAGCTTGTTTGTGTAAACAGATGCTGGAGCATTCAGAAGAACGTGTTTAGGTTCAACCATATGGAGTGAAAAGCCCAATAGAGCTGACAGCTGCTGTAAGCTGAAGAAGGGATAACTGGGTAACAGTTTACCGTACTGGATAAACAGACACTGCAGCACTGATATCCAGAAGTGGTGCATAAAAGCATGCAGAAAAAACATTAAAGTGATTTTATTTGTTCTAGAGTAAAAGGTTTCATCACTACATTGGATCTTCTTCTGACCCCCGAGTCGTTACAGTTTATAACAGCTCCCAGTAATCACTTGGGAAACGTGGAATAATTGGGATGTCAGTAACAGAGTTTTGGAGACCTGTGTGACAAATCAAATATCTGCAGAGAAACAGCTGAGGTGGATGGCTTGGCTGGTTTACTGGTACATCTGCAGGGGAAAGGATGATGCAAATAAATAAAATTGCTCAGTAACACAAGGAGCGGACCACAACGTGGACTTATTGGGGAAAAAGCAAGGAAGCAAAATCTGATTTTGTATAAATTAAGGTTGGTTGCACAAATATATATTAAAGTTCAAGAAGACACGTAGTCCTAACCTGGAGTCATTTCTCATAAACTGTAAACCATTTTATTCACAGAGGGAGTTCTCCTCGCCTGTACTGGTTGGTGCTTACATGCCACCTCAAGACTCAACTTCAAATGCTGAAAAACAACTGGATGAGCTGACAACAGATGTGGAGAAAAAATATCCAGACTCTCTCATCATTATTCTTGGAGATTTTAACAGTGCCAAACATCTCCAATGAACTTCCCAAATACAGACAGCACCTTAAGTGTCCCACCAGGATGTTGGAACCACAGCCATGGGGACAACATGAATGGCCAGTATGAGCTCTTCTGGAACTTTCAAAATAAATCGCATTAACCTACTTACAGCACAGCCAGGAAAAGGGGTAACAGCGGACTTCCCATGACGTTGCTGTCCGAATAAAACACCGCTTTTGCAGAGATCCTGTCTCTTCCATACGGGTCCCCAGAGGAAATGGATGGAGGGACACAGCGCGCTAATGTCTCTTTGCTGGCAAACAGACATAACTCTTCAAACTGGATCCAAGAGTGTCATACGATCACACAATCACATGCACTAAGTTAAGTAGGAATGAATTGTTGTTTGTGTATCTGGTATTCATTCATGAACGGGATAATTAAGGTACAAGCGTTGCTTGACTTTCTCTCTGAGGTCGACAAAAGCAAACTGTTCCAGAGAGTTCCCAGCAGAGACCCTGTTTCTACGACGCCGAGTGGAGCAGTTTTCCCGGTCTGAAGGAAGGACAACGGGACCACATCACCGTGCTTACAGCAGTAACGTACAGTTTGGCCGGCCAACAGAACGAGCCCCCCCACCCCACGGCTACGGAAGTTAGCTGCATCCAACCCTTTGTTCACTGTGGATGTTTTCTTCAAACTTCGTCTCCCGGACAACATTCCTCAGCACGGTTCATATAAGAGGTTAGGTAATTTAGAATTAAATAATCTAAAAATGTTTTCGTTTTATGAAGTTTGGTTTTGTTTGTGTTGAAACTCAGCTATCTTAGTGCTAGCAGATTATCTGTTCAGCACATATGCTCAGTTTGTGTTCTGTGTTTGTTTGTTTGTTTTTTTAAAGTTAGAACAAACTTTATTTAAAGGGTGATTTTAAACACAGAAGATCGACCACAACACGCTGTCTGCGCTTATGCATTTTAACCCTTTTATTAATGATATTTTAAAGGTATGTGTTTGATTCTGATGATAAGCTATAAGCTTCTTTTGTTAGCTTCAACCGCTAACAGCTAAGAACACATGCTTGACTGCTAAAGATCATTTACCCAAAAAGGTTGTTGGTTTTCAATACAGTAAAATATTACTTCCCTAAATATTATTTTAATATACTTGCTAACTAAGTAAACACCATTAAGCCCCATTTCTCCAAAAAGATTTGGTTTTTTTTCAAATAATATTTCTTTAAATATTATTTTAATAAATAAAGGCAGCTAATTAAACACTTTTGAGAATTGGTCATCCAGAAGGTTAGTTTTATTTAGCAGATCATTCTTTAAAATATTATTTTATTAATTCAATTCAATTCAGTTTATTTATATAGCGCCAATTCACAACACATGTCGTCTCAAGGTTCTTCACAACAGTCAGGTTCATACATTCCTATTAATCGTAACCATTGAACAGTTCAGTCAGATTCAGTTATTTATTCAAATTGGATAAAAAGTTTTTCTATTTAAGGAAACCCAGCAGATTGCATCCAGTCAGTGACTTGCAGCATTCACTCCTCCTGGATGAGCGCTGTCTGCGCTTATGCATTTTAACCCTTGTATTAATGGTATTTTAAAGGTATGTGTTTGATTCTGATGATAAGTGTTGGGACCCAGAGCCATGGATACAACATTAAACTCCGGTACGGACTTTTCTGGCACTTTCAAAATAAAGTGCATTAACCTTCTTCTGGCACAGCCAGGAAACAGGATAACTGCGGACTTCCTGTGACGCCACTACCCACATAAAAGCACAGCTGTTGCTACATCCGCCCTCTTCCACATGGCCTTCGACAGGGACCGGATAGGGGAGACAAGCGCGCTGATCTCTCTTTGCTGGCAAACAGACATAAACTCTTCAACTGGATCCAAGGATGTCATACGATCATCGATCATATGCAAAGATAAGTACGAATGAAATACTGTCTGTGTATCCGGTATTTTCATTCATGAACGGGGAAATTAAGGTGTAAGAGTTGCTGACTTTCTCTCTGAGGCCTGCAGAAGCAAACTGTCCCAGAGAAGTTCCCTACAGAGAAGCAGTCTCTATGAAGCCAAGAATCTGTGGAAAGAGCTGAAGACTGCTGTTCATGAACGCTCTCCATCCAACCTCACTGAGCTCCAGCTGTTTTTCAAGGAAGAATGGACAAGAATTTCAGTCTCTCGATGTGCAAAACTGATAGAGACATACCCCAAGCGACTTGCAGCTGTAATTGCAGCAAAGGGTGGCGCTACAAAGTATTAACACAAGGGGGCTGAATAATATCGCACACCCCACTTTTCAGTTTTTTATTTGTTAAAAAGGTTTGACACATCCAATAAATTTCATTCCACTTCACGATTGTGTCCCACTTGTTGTTGATTCTTCACAAAATTTTTTTATTTTATATCTTTATGTTTGAAGCCTGAAATGTGGCAAGAGGTTGAAAAGTTGAAGGGGGCCGAGTACTTTCACAAGGCACTGTAGGATCTCAGAGGAAGACGTAAACAATGCCTGAAAACAAGGAAGTTCTCAGGACCTGATAATGTCTCCCCATTATCCCTGAGAGTCTGCGTCGACCTACAGTCCCCATCTTTCACCGAGATCTTCAACAAGTCACAGGAGCTGTGAGGTTTCCTCCTGTTTCAAATGCTCCACCATCATCCCAGAACCCCAGAAACCCACTATTCTAGGATTAAATGACTACAGGCCTGTCGCCCTGATGTCTGTGGTCATGAAATCCTTTGAGCTTCTGGTGTTGAAGCACCTGAAAGACATCACAGGCCCCCTGCTGGACCCCCTGCAGTTTGCCCACCGGGCAAACAGGTCGGCAGATGATGCCGTCAACTTGGGACTACACTTCATCCTGCAACACCTTGACCACCCAGGAACATACGCCAGGATCCCGTTTACGGACTTCAGCTCAGCTTTCAACACTATCAACCCAGACATCCTCCACCTGAAGCTCATCCAGCTCAAAGTGCCAGCCTCCACCTGTCAGTGGAGCAACAGCTTCCTGAAAGACTGGCAGCAGCAGGTGAGACTGGGGAGTATCTTCTCCTGCAGAAGAACCATCAGCACCGGCACCCCCCAGGCATGTGTTCTCTCTCTACTTCTCCCTCTACACAAATGACTGCACCTCAGCAGACTCGTTTGTGAAACTCTCGAACTTTACAGATGACACAACCGTTATTGGACTGATCGAGGACAGTGATGATTCTGCATACAGACAGGAGGTGGATCGGCTGGTACGCTGGTGTGGTCAGAACCAACCTGGAACTATCTAGATGATGGTGGACTTTCACAGAACACCACCCCCTCATCCCCCTTCACCATCCTCAACAACACTGTATCTACTGTGGACCACTTCCGGTTCCTGGGAACCACTATTTCTTGAGACCTGAGATGGTCTTCACACATAGACAAGAAGAAGTCCCACCAGAGACTGAACTTCCTGAGGCAACTCAGGATACAAACCTTCCAGGAAATACAACCTTCCACAGGAGCTGCTGGTCATCTTCTCCACTGCCATCATTCAGTCTGTCCTGTCTTCATCCATCTCAGTGTGGTTTGGTTCATCCACAAAACAGGACAGGTCCAGACTGCAATGAATAATCAGGTCTGCATAGAGAATTATCAGGGCTGACCTTCCCTCTATCCAGGACTTATACAGGTCTAGGATCAGGAAAAGGGCTGCTAAAATGTCTGCCAACTTCAAACATTCTGCACATAAACTGTTTAGGCTTTTACCTTCAGGTGGCGCTACAGAGCACCGTCTGCTAAAACCAGCCGCTACAGTTTCTTCCCCCAGGCTGTTTCTCTGATGAACACTTGACAGTCAGAGCTCCAGAACAACACCATGCATACTTGGACTGATCTCACGTTATATTCTACTGTAAAGTAACTGTGTATAAATGTACATTAAAAAATATATTTTCTATTTATTATACTGGAGTTCCTTGTTTGTCTGTACAAACCTGGCAATGTAGCTGATTCTGATTCTGATGAAGCGTGCAGTCCTGTCTCCATCTAGCAACATTATAAACACCAAAAACACTGAACTGAGCTGCATTTTTATTATTTCTGGCCCCTTTTTCTTTGAAACACTTGATAAGACTCCGCCTCCTCACAGCCTGGTCTGACCAGATAGTCCCTCACTTCAACATATCTTCCAGATTTTTGCTAAAGTGCGTTAATCCTCTACCTGTCTTTTATGCTTCATCCCTAAAAATAATACAGAGAACTCCCACACATTAGCTCCCCTCTTTATGAAATCTCTCTCCATCATTCTGCTGGTATCTCATGAAGAAAAGAAGCTGCTGATTCTCTGCTGTGCCCACATGTCCCAAAGGTTAAATACTATTGAATAATTTTTCCCTTTCCCATATATCATTTTGCATCCTTGCAGTGAAATCACTCATCATCTTTACTGGATTAAATTAACCATTTGCATGAAATGAAATATTTTGTCATATTTGCCATGCATTTAAGCACACAACATTTTTACTCCATCAGTATAACCCAGTCTGCAGCTGTAAGGAGTCTGCAGGCACTGAGTTTAATCAAAAACCTCTGACAGACACCTACCTCCAGATTATTTTGGTTCATTTTAAATTTCATGCAAGCAACATAATTTAAAAATAGTCCATGATACATATTCATTAAAGACTGATTAGTTTTAGACAAGCTTGTTCCTGAACACTTTCACTCTCACAACATCGCAGAAAAACATCAGCCTGGTTTTAGATCTATCCACAATACAGAAACGGCAATACTGGCGATTTCTAACAAGATAGGTGCAAAAGAAGCGCAGCTTGATCTAAATTAAGTTTAACAAATTGCATAAGAAATAATTTTTACTGAGTTCTTCATCAGATGCTTTCATGAATTAAAACTTTATATGTAACTATTTCAATAACTTGAAAATGAATGTTCTGTAAGTCAGACCAATTTTCAAATCTTTGCTACCATTTAAGAACATCAAAATCTCTATGAGGTTTAGATCTGACACTTAGACTTTATCTTCATCTTGAATTACTAAGAAAAAAGTCAGTTCATTTAACCTGCTGCAGAAAGAGTCAAAGGACTTGACATGGTTCATTGTTTGACCTTTGCGGCTGCTTTATGATGCTCTTTTCATGGTTAATTGAAAGCAGCAGCTTCGTCTCAGCTAATACAGAATGTCAGGTTGCAAGGTTTTCTGTTCAATGATTCATTTATCTTTTGTTACAGCAGTGCCTAATTTAGGTCATCTCAAGCGAATAACACTGAAACATTAAACAGAATGGAGCTACATCATCAGAAGTCAAGTCAGACAGAGTCTGAAAAACCCAAACAACATCTGTACAGTGCCTGCAGATATAAACTGACAACAAAGATGGAGTGGTGAAAACAATGTTGAATGTGGTTATATGACTCTACTGTAATAATTACAGCATCAGATCAGAGTTCCACTAGTGCGGACTTGGCTCGACTCTACCTGGTTTGTAGGTACTCTATTAGGTACTGGGGTTTCAAGCCAGCCAAGTCAAACTGAAAATGGCAAATGGACTGAACTTCTATAGCGCTTTTCCAGTCAAACAAGACCGCTCAAAGCACTTTACACTAGAGCCACATTCACCCAATCATACTCACTAACGCTCACACATTCATACACCGATACACAGATCAGTAGGCAACTTGAGGTTAAGTGCCTTGCCCATTGACATATGGCAGGAGGAAGCTGGAATCGAACCCACAACCTTCTGATTGCAAGACGACTACTCCTCCTACTGAGCCACAGTCGCCTTTGTGACATCAGAAGACTGCTGGTCACTGGTTGGCGACAAGGGTGGCATCACTGGTTGACTCATGGGAACATCTCTATTACAACGATCAACATACAGCTACTGAGCGTATTCTGAGCTCACTGAAATCAGACCTTCAGAAAATAGTTTTTCTACAAAGTCAAATCTGTCATTCCACTTAGGTTAAATGCACTTATTTTATCTCTTAAACTGATTGGTTATAATACGTTTGTTTTTGGGTTTTTTGACGTAGAACGTAAGTTACTATGTTTTCCAATGGTGTGTACATGAACTGTAAAAGATCAAAGCGTGGTGTTGGACACTAGCTTCAGCTGTCACATACCTGGTGCAGGGCTCCAATGATCTTGCGAGTTTCTTGGTAGACAACCATGGGGCTCCAGTGGTCATTTATGAACTTCAGAATCTCCCCAATTCGATTGTGCTCCCTCAGCCACAGTGTATGCAAAGCAATCAGAGTGAGATCCTCATTGACCCGACTGTCTCCAGCCCGGAAACACTCCACTCTCTCTCCCTGGGGATCTGTGCGGCAGGCTGATGGTGTTTTAGCTACGAAGGGAAGATAAGGTCTTCCGTGTGGGTCCTTGAATTGGTCGTTGATGGCAAGTTTTCCATTGAGGCCAGAGAGGTCACGAAGGGTGCTCTGGAGTTGTGGAGTGTGGCCGTAGACGAGAGAAGCATCAATGTATGATGTGATGGCATTCAGCTGTTGTCGCTGCAGAGCTTGCTGTATGTCAGACCCAGACCTGATGTAGCAGTCCGGTGAGGAGCGGTGAAAAGGCATGCAGTGTGAATCCTCAGTCTGTGAGCAAGACAGAAATCACAATTAAAACAGATTAGTCAGCCTATCAACATGATTTGTTGTTTTACATTAATCTACAAATGTTTTATTGTTCTGGCCTTAATATTAAGGAGCCACATTTACAATATAGTTATAAAACAGTCAGAATAGATGAGTTCAGAAGCAAAAGAAAAACTTTGTCCAGACCTTCTAAATTGCACACAAAAATGGCAGGTAGGTTAGCATGAATGAATGCTTCCAGGTGTGAGGAAGGTGCTGTTGATCTACCTGCTATACACTGGATGAAGACCAGATGTTAGAATATAATGAAGAACATGGATACTTTTCACAGGATCAGGAGCACATTGGGAATGCAGTGATAAGCCATATTTGGTCTGCTCCAGAACCAGACCACAGTTCTTCCACGCTACATAGTCTGTGCCTCCATTGAGTCCAACTGAGCACTGATATCTAACCGTACATTTTTGAACCAAAAACAATTATTTCTGTCCTTTGCATTAAGCTGGAGAAAATTTTGACCAATCATTGATATTATGGACCCACTCAGTGACTTTAGTGGAATGTGGTCATGTAGTGACACCGTAATGTAAGCTTGGGTGTCATCAGGGTACTTGTAGTAAGAGACATTGCAGAACTCCTTTCTCTGAGCTAAGGGTAGCCTTGAGGAACCCCACGTGATCTGTGTTTCTCAGATGTAGAAATGACACAAATATTTCTATGACAAAAGACCACATCTGTTGGGGGGGGGGGGGGTTGTAGTGTTCAGGATCCTATAGTGTAGACATGGAGAGGAGGGTGTCTGGTTTGGAAACTTTTGCTTGTTGCAGATCATGTGGTTCTGTTGTTGTCTACAGGCCGTGACTTTCAGCAGGCATTGGAGCGGTTCACCATTTAGTGTAAAGCGGCAGGGATAGCAGTCTGTTTGAGTTCTGTCGGTGTCGGTTCTTTCTGCACTGCCATGCTCTTAAGTTGCTATTATTTCTGTTCATTTCAGGTTGATTAGATGAATTATTCATTCTTGTTTTTAGACTCTTAGATTCCTGTGTTAGATGTTTTAGTTTCCTTGTGGATCTGTTCCTCCCTGTTTATGTTCTTTAGTTAGTTTATTTGCTCACTTGGATATTTTGTTGTTCCCCTGAAGGCCTTGTTCATCTGTGTTAATCAACATACCTCCATCAGTTCCCTTGCATTCCTGGTCACCAGCTGCCTCATATTCCCTGCGATTAGTTCCCTAGGTTTATTGTTCAATTCTCCTCCTTACCTCTATATTTATTCTCTCTGGTTTTCTGTTTTCACTACAGTAAAGTAGAGCTGCTGCTCCTCTGATATGAAATGATTCAATGAAGGAGGTTAACAGTTGATTAGGATGTCACCTGGGTGCTACCTTTGGTGGATATCCAGTTTTGTCTCACTGGAAAAGGTTCGTAGTGCAGACCCAAAATATACTGGAGGGATTTTATATCCTTTCTGGCATGAGACTCCTATGGGACCCCCCAGAATGAGCTGAAGAGGGTCGCTAGGAAGGGGTATGTATGGGTTACCATCCTGGATCTGTCACCACGACTCCAAACAGAAGACAACAGAGGAATGGAAATGATGCAAAGTAGTTCTTCCAAGTAGGATTTGAACATATTAGGCATAGCACCAGACTTTTCCATTCTACGAATCACCATGTTAAAATCAACTGTGTTCAACAAGTTTTAGATGCATCGCTGTTAAGATGTAAAAGATTTAAAACCTTTACTAATGTAGTTTCTGTGATTTGGATAAAAATCCTGGAAATAAATAAACAGATTTCTTTACTAAAATAAGAGTAAAGTTGTTAATTATCTGCCTTTTCACTGATAATTTGCAGAACAGGTTAGATATGGGCTTAGAATATAATTTTATTTAGGAATCAAGAATGGGCTTCTTTGACAGAGGTTTGATCTTGACAGTCTTTGGATACTTCAGGAGCAACAAAGGTCAGACATTGTTTAATAAACTTGTAGGCACTTTTGGGAAGCTGCATGCTAGCATGTGCTAGGAGAGTCATTTCACAGGCAAATAACAGGATTTGATGAGCACTTTCATTGTAACAGGGCTATGATTGTCCGATGAGACAATTATAGATGAGAGCCATGTCCTTAAGGTCAGCGGAGAGCATAGTGGGGTCTTCATTCAGTGAGAAGGTTTGACATGGTGAAGTGGACATCTGGGAGGCTTTGGTCCAAGTGTGGGCACAATGCCAAATATCTTATGGTAAGCACCTTCTTTCACTTTCAAAGCATATTATATGACATGTTCAAGCTGATGTCTCCTTGGTATTAGTTCAGAATACATGCTTCTATCACAAACCTTTAATAGGACAGCTTTAAAGCTATAAATTGATTGGATCATGTGGAGACTGATAGAAAGTGAGCTTCATCACTGCCAGCCCAGAGACAGGGACCATTGCCTCCCCTGGGATTCAAAAAGCACTAAAACAGATTCAGCAGCATAATCTTACTGAAAAATGCATGATTTGAGTACATTTATCTAGTGGGGGAAATTGTTCATTATTGGCACCTCTAAGGTCTGTGCAAGGCATTTAACTTCAAGTTGCCTACTGATCTGCATATCATGTATGAATGTGCGTGTTTGTGATTGGGTGAATGTGGCTCTAGTGTAAAGTGCTTTGAGTGGTCAGTATGACTGGAAAAGTCCTAAATAGGTTCAGTCCATTTATTGTAATGATTCTTAACAAATCTTCACCAAGGCAGCCAAGAGGTGTGGAGGGTTGATTGATGCATTGATGCAATAATTCCATCCAATAAGAAAGTGAATTAAAATGTTTTGGATTTTTTTCTGTGCTCTGGTACCTGAATGGGGAAGCAAGGAAGCACGTTTTCACACGACTTCTGGCAGTCCACATCCGTCCAGAAAGCAGCGCTGCTGATGCTTTGGGGTGTGAAGGTTACATCATGATCAATGTACTGTCCCCAGTCCACCAGCAGCTGAGAGTAGTCATCATCTGTCCATTTACAGGAGCTCCTTATTATTTCCCTGCTGACGCTCCGAGGCTGTGGACAGAATTTCCATGTTTGTTATGAAGGACAGGAAGTCTGGACTTATGTGTATTAAATGAACACTGAAAGAAAATCCGGAACGAGTTTTTCTTTCATCCTTCAACTAAAGCTAAAAATAGATAAACAGCTAAAGCTCCACAGAGGGGTTGTGCTTGTTCTAATTTCTGCAACAAAATTAATTGGCTGCTGATTACCCTGAGTTCAACTACTTACTCCACCTCAGTCAATAAAAAGCGGAACAGAGCAGATCAAAGGTGACTGACTGTCTGAAACACTAATATGGCCCCTATATGTGGAGGTTAACTGTAGGCTGGATACAACTGATTTATATTTCATAAGTTACTACCTCTCTCTGTAATGAACTCAGAAATCAGGACTGAAATTCCATGTGAGGATAAGAACAGGTCCAAATACTGTTTGGAAGAAATGAATGTTTATCCAAATAAGTGGAAAGCAACTTGTCTTAAGATGAGCAAATAATGTTCTGCATGCTGAAGCACAAACTGATGTACATGAATGTAGCATCCATCTGTGGACCTTATCTGCCTTAAAGCAGGTTGGAAAATTAAATGAAAAGCTCTGTGCTGACTTGCAGGGTCAGCTCACTTTATTCCTACTGTAATTTCTACTGGCCGGGTTCAGATTACCGGGGGAAGTTGGAATCCATTATGGAGCCATTCTCGGTTCCAGCCCTTGGGTTCCCCCTCTCCATCTTCATATTCAGCTGGAAGCCATCTGACCAAGGCGGTGTTGGCTGATCCCCAGCCAGGATTTTGTCTAAAAAGAAAGAAATCATGAAGTGAATATATATAAATCTCTGCTGAGCTTTAAATCGCCATATAGTTATCATAAAATATTCAAAACTTTATTTATGTTCAATGAAAATTTTACTTAATGTCTATGTTAATTCCGACATCTTCATCTGAATTCACTGCTGACTTCATCTGTACTGATCGCTGATCTGTCATTGGAAACCTTCTACACTGGGTGACTCACAGCTGACAGTTAATATAGTCCACGGGTCATAGCAATTCTGTGGATTTCTCTACTTCCACACGGAAACCTGCTGCAGATGCATTACAACTGCAGCAGGTTTCCACATGGAAGTAGAGAAATCCACGGGTCAAGATCTCTGCAAGTCTGCTCCCTTGGAGGAAAAGGAATCCCACAGTTGGATTAGATCAGGATGCTTCATTGTTGACATCACACAGGACTCCAAGAAGCACTCAGCCTTTCTTCTCTAGATGTTTCTAAAGAGCTGCAGGAAGATTCATTAGAGAAAATAATTTTTCTCAAGTTGCTGTTGTCCATCTTGTTCTTCCTACAGACGTTCTCTCTGTCCTTGATGTCCTCAAGGTGCTTACAGATTCACTCGCACCCACCTGCTGACAGTGCTGAATGAGGTCTGCACTGGTGGCATCATGCTCATGATGAGACAGCTCTGGATCTAGCTGGACCATCTAGGACATCCTGAAAGGCTTTGTCTCTGCAGCTGTCCCTTTCAGCTCCGGGTTCTTGATGGTCGAGACAAATGTTCTTTCAGCTACAATACTTTCAGCAGCAGTTATGTTCACATGAGGCCGTTTTGAGTCTGAATTATGATGTTGTAGTTTGCTTTGAAGGCAAGCATCACTAGAACATGTAGACAATGATTTCAAGCATCTCTGCTCTCCAGAACACACAGTTCTAGCCCTTGGGTTCAGGACAGAAGGACAATAACAGTGTGTGTGTGTGACACATTTAAATCAGCATGTAGATTTCTACATGCTCTTCATTTTAAAAACAGTTCTACATATTTAGATTTCACAATTGTATTTTTCTTTGTTGTTCATGTTTTAACATGAAGTTTTATTTTCTTTAAATGTATATTTTTTAAAACTATATTTCACTATAATTTCAATAATATCTAAAAAAATGTTTCTTCTGATACTGAAAGAGACGTAAATCATCAAATTAATGTTTGCTTCTTCATCAAAATATTTACGCAAGACAACCTGAACTTTTTGGCTTGCATGTAAAACAGTAACACTGTGCAACACAATGAACACAGCACCCCCACAGTGAAACATGGTGGAGGAAGCATCATGTTGTGGAGAATGTTTCTCTTCAGAAGGAACAGGGAAGCTGGTCAGAATTGAGCTGAATCCAGGAAGAAAACTTATTTGCTATTATTTCAGCTTTTAGCGTTATGTTTTTTTCTCTGTTTTTTCTCCATCTAGAAGCTACACCTGGCCTGACTCTGTGTTTAGCTGTGGTACCTTCCTGGAGGGGGGCATCGGCTGAGCTGCTGCTGCCAACAACTTAATGCTCACCCTCTACCAATGACCCACATAGCCCTGTCTTTCAGTGTTCAACCCTTTCTCTCTCCTAGACATAGTTACTGGCTGAGCTTCTACTGTAACTAACTCTATGTTCTCTCTTTCATCCTCTAGACTTGAAAACTGGTTTAGAGTTAATCTGCTTACCTGTCTTTCTCTCCTAGATGAAGCCTCTAAAGGAGCTACTACCATTAATGTGTTACTTTTCCTTCCCATAGAAATACTCTTGGATCAGTGCTTCTTTGTTCTCTTTGTGTCTCTGCTCTGTTCTCTCAAACCCCCAGTCGGTCGTGGCAGATGGCCGCTCACACTGAGCCTGGTTCTGGTTCTGCTGGAGGTTTCTTCCTGTTAAAAGGGAGTTTTTCCTCTCCACTGTCGCTACATGCATGCTCAGTATGAGGGATTGCTGCAAAGTCAACGCCAGTGACTGTCCACTGTCTCTACATGCTCATCCAGGAGGAGTGAATGCTGCAAGTCACTGACTGGATGCAATCTGCTGGGTTTCCTTAGATAGAAAAACATTTTAACCAATTTGAATAAATAACTGAATCTGACTGAACTGTTCAATGGTTACGATTAATTGGAATGTATGAACCTGACTGGGAATCTGTTAGCTTGTTGAATTGACTGTAAAGTATCTTGAGACGACGTGTTGTGAATAGGCGCTATATAAATAAAGCTGAATAGAGGCTGCAGAGGACTTGAGACTGAGGTGGAAATTCACCTTCTAGCAGGACAACCATCGTAAATGTACTGACTTGTACTGACTTGTAATGACTCGTTCTGCACTTCAACACATATTCTGAAGGATAGATCTTGTGTCACTGCTTTAGGTCCTCTGTTAACATAAAAAGTGAAGCTGGGAAATTATTTCAAAAGCACACATGAGAGCTCACTTTTACTGAGTTTCAGTTTATATTTTGACTCAATAATTATTATTTTTCTTTAATTTAAGAAAAGAAATTCTCCTATTCTGGAACATGAACATATCTTATGTAGAAAGTATTTTCCATGATACCCTGCAGTGTGGCAGTTTACCTGTTGTTGCAAACTCCTGATATTGTGCGATATTTGCTGTGATGACTCCCTTCACAGACGGCTGGATTTGTTTCACTTGGACACTGAGACAGCTCTGCAAGCAGCTCCACGTTTTCCCATGACAACAACTCTGATGCAAGCATAGAATCAAATCAACACAAGACCAAACCAATGCATCTTAATGGTGGCATAAGACCTTTACATTGTTTCTAAATGAATTTTATGGCATAAATTAGATGCTTATATTATAAAGATGCAGATTAGAAATGTGTCTGCAGCTGCACCCAATAAACAAAAACAGACCTACCTGATGCTGTGAAATTCCTTTTATATTTCTGCTTTGCTCTGTTTTTCAGGACTTGCAGGGCAGTGTGAAAAACCTCCCCTGCTCGGGAAATCTCCTGAGACCCAGACTCTGTTTGAAAATGAAACCTGAAGCCATGCCTGGAGTGTGGTGGTGTTCTCCATCTATGCACAGAAATTGGTGGATTTAATCCGTTGTTTTGTTTTTTCTGTATTGGAGAGGCTGTATTTTACCTAACAGATCAAAAGGTTTATCTCTAGTTTATCTCAGAGTAAAGTACCTTTGTTTAGAGTGATGTAAGGTGTTGTCGACCATTTGAAGGCTTTCTTGAAGAGATGAGATAAGCAATTCTTTGAAGGATGACGCTAAAAAAAGTGACAAAACACAACCATTGTTTTATCAGAACTTCAGATGGACCGGAGAGCAAACGTTTTTAATTCCTTTAAGTGATATGAACCAATTGGTTAGTCATTAAATCATTAACTATAATCCATGTTTTACACCCAGAAACACTGCACTCATGGACCTTCATAGTAATCAGTGACTCAAACACAATGACTGATAACAGAATGAATCTATGGCCAAACAAACTGATTAGGCACAAAAAGCTAGCAAAGAAACTGATTCGGTGCCTTGCAAACGCATTCATTCACTCACATTTGACCTGAGGGCAGCCTTGAACACCATCTGTCACTCCATCCTTCTCAATAGGCTATCAACCATTGGCATATCTCACACTCCATTAGACTGGCTCACATCTTACCTCTCTGACCGTACTCAGTTCATCCAACTCAACTCCTTTAAAATCCACCCCTTCCCCTTCAGGTATGCCACAGGGCTCTGTCGTGGTCCCCTCCTCTTCCTTATCTACCCCATATTTTCCCTTGGAAATATTCTCTGCAAATTTACCTTTTTCACTCACCATTAAACATTCGTCCACTCTTCCACTTATCTCCCTCACTGATTGAATTTCTGAAAGAAAAACCTGGTTCACCCTAAACGTCCTTCAATTAAACCGTAGCTAAACTGAGGCTCTCCTCATTGGCACCATAACCACCTTAACCAAAGCCAGCACCTTTTCTCTGATTATTGATAACTCCACTGTCTCACCCTCCACCCACATTATTAACATCACCAGGTCAGCCTGCTATGAAACATCAAACACCTCCGCCCCTCCTTTACCCCTCACCCTGCTGCCATCCTTGTCCACAGTCTCATCACTTCCAGTCCTGATTATTGTAGTTCTCTCCTCTTAAGTCTTCCTCATAAATCTCTCTATTAGCTTCAACTCGTCCAGAATTCAGCTGCCTGCATCATAACTCGAATCTCCTCGTTCCACGACATCACTCGTGTCCTTCAGCAGCTTTACTGGCTCGTATCCAATTCAAAATCCTCCTGTTAAGATTTAAGGCCATTCATAACTTCCATATTTTTTTGTTTTATTTGTTCATTATTTTTAAATTAGGACAGTGCACATATTAGATTTAAGCAGCAATGTAAATACAGTGCCCAGCGAAAAAAATTGGCCCCCTTTAACTGGTCAACCTCTTGCCACATTTCAGGCTTCAAACATAAAAATATAAAATTCTAATTTTTTGTGAAGAATCAACAACAAGTTGGACACAATCATGAAGTGGAATGAAATTTATTGGATGTGTCAAACATTTTTTTTGTCTCTATCAGTTTTCACATCGAGAGACTGAAATTCTTCCCATTCTTCCTTGAAAAACAGCTCGAGGTCAGTGAGGTTGGATGGAGAGCGTTCATGAACATCAGTCTTCAGCTCTTTCCACAGATTCTCGAATGGATTCAGGTCTGGACTTTGACTTGGCCATTCCAACACCTGGATACGTTTTTTTGTGAACCATTCGATTGTAGATTTGGGTTTATGTTTTGGATCATTGTCTTGTTGGAAGATAAATCTCCGTCCCAGTCTCAAGTCTCTTGCAGACTCCAACAGGTTTTCTTCCAGAATGGTCCTGTATTTGGTTCCATCCATCTTCCCATCAATTTTGACCATCTTCCCTGTCCCTGCTGATGAAAAGCAGGCCCAAACCATGATGCTGCCACCACCATGTTTGACAGCGGGGATGGTGTGTTCAGGGTGATGAGCTGTGTTGCTTTTACACCAAACATATGGTTTTGCATTGTGGCCAAACAGTTTGATTTTGGTTTCATCTGACCAGAGCACCTTCTTCCACATGTTTGGTGTGTCTCCCAGGTGGCTTGTGGCAAACTTTAAACAAGACTTTTTCTGGATATCTTTGAGAAATGGCTTTCTTCTTGCCACTCTTCCATAAAGGCCAGATTTGTGCAGTGTACGACTGATTGTTGTCCTATGGACAGACTCTCCCACCTCAGCTGTAGATCTCTGCAGTTCATCCAGAGTGATCATGGGCCTCTTGGCTGCATCTCTGATCAGTCTTCTCCTTGTTTGAGATGAAAGTTTAGAGGGACGGCCGGGTCTTGGTAGATTTGCAGTGGTCTGATACTCCTTCCATTTCAATATGATTGCTTGCACAGTTCTCCTTGGGATGTTTAAAGCTTGGGAAATCTTTTTGTATCCAAATCCAGCTTTAAACTTCTCCACAACAGTATCTCGGACCTGCCTGGTGTGTTCCTTGGTCTTCATGATGCTCTCTGCGCTTTGAACAGAACCCTGAGACTATTACAGAGCAGGTGCATTTACAGGTTCTTCTCAAAATATTAGCATATTGTGATAAAGTTAATTATTTTCCATAATGTCATGATGAAAATTTAACATTCATATATTTTAGATTCATTGCACACTAACTGAAATATTTCAGGTCTTTTATTGTCTTAATACGGATGATTGTGGCATACAGCTCATGAAAACCCAAAATTCCTATCTCACAAAATTAGCATATTTCATCCGACCAATAAAAGAAAAGTGTTTTTAATACAAAAAACGTCAACCTTCAAATAATCATATACAGTTATGCACTCAATACTTGGTCGGGAATCCTTTTGCAGAAATGACTGCTTCAATGCGGCGTGGCATGGAGGCAATCAGCCTGTGGCACTGCTGAGGTCTTATGGAAGCCCAGGATGCTTCGATAGCGGCCTTTAGCTCATCCAGAGTGTTGGGTCTTGAGTCTCTCAACGTTCTCTTCACAATATCCCACAGATTCTCTATGGGGTTCAGGTCAGGAGAGTTGGCAGGCCAATTGAGCACAGTGATACCATGGTCAGTAAACCATTTACCAGTGGTTTTGGCACTGTGAGCAGGTGCCAGGTCGTGCTGAAACATGAAATCTTCATCTCCATAAAGCTTTTCAGCAGATGGAAGCATGAAGTGCTCCAAAATCTCCTGATAGCTAGCTGCATTGACCCTGCCCTTGATAAAACACAGTGGACCAACACCAGCAGCTGACACGGCACCCCAGACCATCACTGACTGTGGGTACTTGACACTGGACTTCTGGCATTTTGGCATTTCCTTCTCCCCAGTCTTCCTCCAGACTCTGGCACCTTGATTTCCGAATGACATGCAGAATTTGCTTTCATCCGAAAAAAGTACTTTGGACCACTGAGCAACAGTCCAGTGCTGCTTCTCTGTAGCCCAGGTCAGGTGCTTCTGCCGCTGTTTCTGGTTCAAACGTGGCTTGACCTGGGGAATGCGGCACCTGTAGCCCATTTCCCCCAAGGTCTGGAATCGGCCCTTCTCCACAATCTTCCTCAGGGTCCGGTCACCTCTTCTCGTTGTGCAGCGTTTTCTGACACACTTTTTCCTTCCCACAGACTTCCCACTGAGGTGCCTTGATACAGCACTCTGGGAACAGCCTATTCGTTCAGAAATGTCTTTCTGTGTCTTACCCTCTTGCTTGAGGGTGTCAATAGTGGCCTTCTGGACAGCAGTCAGGTCGGCAGTCTTACCCATGATTGGGGTTTTGAGTGATGAACCAGGCTGGGAGTTTTAAAGGCCTCAGGAATCTTTTGCAGGTGTTTAGAGTTAACTCGTTGATTCAGATGATTAGGTTCATAGCTCGTTTAGAGACCCTTTTAATGATATGCTAATTGTGTGAGATAGGAATTTTGGGTTTTCATGAGCTGTATGCCAAAATCATCCGTATTAAGACAATAAAAGACCTGAAATATTTCAGTTAGTGTGCAATGAATCTAAAATATATGAATGTTAAATTTTCATCATGACATTATGGTAAATAATGAACTTTATCACAATATGCTAATTTTTTGAGAAGGACCTGTATACGGAGACTTGATTACACACAGGTGGATTCTATTTATCATCATCAGTCATTTGGGACAACATTGGATCATTCAGAGATCCTCACTGAACTTCTGGAGTGAGTTTGCTGCACTGAAAGTAAAGGAGCTGAATAATATTGCACGCCACACTTTTCAGTTTTTTATTTGTTAAAAACGTTTGACACATCCAATAAATTTCATTCCACTTCACGATTGTGTCCCACTTGTTGATTCTTCACAAAAAATTAGAATTTTATATCTTTATATTTGAAGCCTGAAATGTGGCAAAAGGTTAAAAAGATCAAGGGGCTCGAATACTTTCATAAGGCCCTGTATGTACCGCTAATGTACGCCACCATCTGGCCAAATTTAGTCCTGCGCCGTTGCATGTTGCAGTCTTCTCTGGTCAGCGCTCTAGCGTTTATTCTACCATTTGTTTTTTAATTTATAAAATCTATTAAATGAGCAGGAGAAAGTACATTTAATATGTTGAAAACAAGGCAGGCATGCATGAATATCTGATGACTATCAAAGTCCAAGATGTTTACTAGATGTATTTACTAGAAATGTTGCAATAGTGTTACTGTAAAGGTTTTTTGTCAAGAATGTTCATTGTTTTCTTGAAGAGAGACATTAAGGGTTTCAGGGTGACTTTTGAAGTGTGAGACCATGTAATATGGCAATAACTGATATGGCTGAATATGATAGCATGCATATAAACCTGTGCTGCTTCTGAAGTCAGAGACGGTCTTATATATTTGAAGTCTGACAAAATTAACTTAATTATATGTGAAATTCTTTTGACATGCTGCTTGAAATTGAAATTGGAATCAAAAACTATTTGATATTTGATATTTAAACTGTTCAACCACATCTAATCTCTCTCCATTAACTAACACAGACGATTGCTCGCCCTCCACTCACTGCCAAGAGAAAAACACACAGACTGTTTTTTTTTATGTTAAGAAATAGGCAAGAGTCATGGAGCCAGTGAGACACAGGTACCATGGCAATAGAAAGAACTGCGGCAGCTTCACTTTTTGTTTTGCATGAACATACAACGCTGTGTCATCAGCCTATAATTGTATTTTACAGTTTTACAGACATTGGGTAAATCATCAACATAATGGCTGAATAAAATTGGTCCCAGTATTGAGCCTTGTAGGACTCCAGCTTAGCATGTAAGAAATAATCATTTTCTATTTAACCTGCATGTTTTCTGTAAGACAGGTATGATTTCATCCAGGAGAGGGCACTATTAGAGAAATTAAAATGGGTTAATTTAGCTAGCAGAACTTTATGATTGATGGTATCAAAAGCACGTTTCAGGTCAAGGAATATGGCGTGAACAAAGCTGCCCTGATCTAGCTGGTGTTTTAGATTTTCTAGAAGGTAACAAGTGGCAGAATCTGTGGAATGATGTTTCCTCAAACCAAACTGCATAGGATTGAGGAAACCTGGACAATTATTTAGATGTTCTGTTAGTTGTGCAAAAGTCCATTTCTCTGCCATTTTTAAGATAATTGTCAAAATACATATAGGACAATAGTTTTCTGGTTTTGTTTTGTCTCCTGTCTTTAATTCTGGGGTAACTCTGGCTATCCTATTTTGCAGTCGTGGGGGCCCATGTGGTAGACTGGATAGTAGCAGTGTTGGCCCAGAGAGTTGTTGAATCCAGATTAGCTGTGGCCTATCCAGGTAATTAGAGTCTAGGGAAAGCCCAGAATTTACTTCGATATTACCCGCCAAAAGCAGCAAGGCTAAAAGCTCCTAGAAAGAAAATCTTAAAGTGCTAGATTGTTCATTTTTACCTGGGGGCAGCCTAGCATGGCCATAATCCAACAGTCTTGTGAATAAAAGATGTTGACTCTGTTTGGCTGAATAGAGGACTAGATTATCCCTTGTTGTGGGCTTGTCAAACTCAGAATAAGGTAGAAAGATTCAAAATCAATAAACAAACTAGAATCCGAGGTCTTTTTTTGGAGTACTTTTGTGGCAAACACAAGATTTGTCAAGCAGTGTGTCTGCACCTCGGCAGCCATCTTATTGAACATCATTAAAGCAGCTTTTAGTCTAGTTCTCGACTTCTTGACATTAACCACCATCAGTGGTTAACATTTTAGAAAGTGTCTGACCTTCTTCATGTTTCCATTTCCTCTCGCTCCCTTAGATCCTACTGTCTGTGCCCTCTGCCCATCTCACCCCATTCATCAGCATTCAGGCGCTCTGCTCGCCATATCTGGAATTCATCAAACTCTCAACTCAGAAACATCGATTCATTCCCCCATTTCAAATCACAACTCGAAACACATCTGTTTATGACTGCCTATTCCACATGATGGCTATTGTTCTGTCTACTTTAGTGATTTTGTTTATTTTCATTGTTGCTTCTTTTTAATGATTTTGTATTATGTTTCAGTGTCCTTGAGTGCCATGAAAGATGCTTTCGAATAAAACGTATTATTATTATTATTATACAACAGACTCCTTCTGGGTTCCAAACTGTTTTTGTCAGTGAGAGGCAGAGGGATAATGAGGCTAGAGCTTGCTTTACCACAAGGTAAACACAGCATTAGAGAGTAGAAGTAGGACCTCACAGACATGCTCTGCTGTCTGCTTTATATTGTGGTGGAAGGGTTCTGGGGCAGAAAGTTGAATCTGAACCTTCCTAAAGTTGCTGACTGTCATGGACCTTTGCTCAGTTCAGCTCAACCCAGGTTCACAGAACATTAAAGCAGCTCTAAAAAGCTCTCAGGAGCTTTGATAGATCGTGCTGGATCTCAGTCTTCCAACAAACCATGCAGCTTCAGTGTTTGGGTTGGATTCAATCTCTTGAATTGTTGAAATGACAATAAACAAGATTAAATGTTTAACATTTGAAATTTTAAAGCATTAACTAAGTTTTTTTACAGGGACTCAAACAATTGAATCCTACCTTTTAATACAAAAAAGATACATTTTAAATGAATCCTACTCTGAAGCAATAATGTTTTTTTTGTTTTCTTGCTTCATTGTCTTGGTCCTTCTAATCAATAATTCAGCTTTGTTTTACTTTAACAAGATGTTTTAACAACAAAATATATTTACTCACAGTTAAAAGTTGAGTTGTCCGCAGAAGGAAACCCCGGTGGAACATTGCAGACCAACATTACAAGGAAAAATAAATGCAAAGATTTCATTTTTATGACCACTCTGCAGACTGTGTAACCCAGACTGTCAGGTAAGAGTGCTGCACTGTGGAGTGGCTCTTTATATACGAGACATTAAGCAAGGAGCCCAGTGGGAAGGTGAAGTGAAGTACATCACAGCAGGTTGACCTAAGAGGTTCTCCATCTCAGATGACTGATTTGACTTTTTTTGGTTTTTACATCTGGTTTAAACTTTCAGAGGAGACATTTTATGAGACCTTACCTTTAGGTGTAGTATAATTAGGATCAATTGGAACATATGTACTTGAAATCTCTATGGTTCAACTGAATTGACTTTGTACGTGTTGTGAATTGGCGCTATATAAATAAACCTATGATCCATCTTCACAAGAAGGGGGACCACAGTGTGAATTCCAACTAAAGGGAGATCCCACTCCTAAGCCTCCCTGGGAAGGTCTACAGGTCCTTCTCAAAATATTAGCATATTGTGATAAAGTTCATTATTTTCCATAATGTCATGATGAAAATTTAACATTCATATATTTTAGATTCATTGCACACTAACTGAAATAGTTCAAGTCTTTTATTGTCTTAATACGGATGATTTTGGCATACAGCTCATGAAAACCCAAAATTCCTATCTCACAAAATTAGCATATCATTAAAAGGGTCTCTAAACGAGCTATGAACCTAATCATCTGAATCAACGAGTTAACTCTAAACACCTGCAAAAGATTCCTGAGGCCTTTAAAACTCCCAGCCTGGTTCATCACTCAAAACCCCAATCATGGGTAAGACTGCCGACCTGACTGCTGTCCAGAAGGCCACTATTGACACCCTCAAGCAAGAGGGTAAGACACAGAAATAAATTTCTGAACGAATAGGCTGTTCCCAGAGTGCTGTATCAAGGCACCTCAGTGGGAAGTCTGTGGGAAGGAAAAAGTGTGGCAGAAAACGCTGCACAACGAGAAGAGGTGACCGGACCCTGAGGAAGATTGTGGAGAAGGGCCGATTCCAGACCTTGGGGGACCTGCGGAAGCAGTGGACTGAGTCTGGAGTAGAAACATCCAGAGCCACCGTGCACAGGCATGTGCAGGAAATGAGCTACAGGTGCCGCATTCCCCAGGTCAAGCCACTTTTGAACCAGAAACAGCGGCAGAAGCGCCTGACCTGGGCTACAGAGAAGCAGCACTGGACTGTTGCTCAGTGGTCCAAAGTACTTTTTTCGGATGAAAGCAAATTCTGCATGTCATTCGGAAATCAAGGTGCCAGAGTCTGGAGGAAGACTGGGGAGAAGGAAATGCCAAAATGCCAGAAGTCCAGTGTCAAGTACCCACAGTCAGTGATGGTCTGGGGTGCCGTGTCAGCTGCTGGTGTTGGTCCACTGTGTTTTATCAAGGGCAGGGTCAATGCAGCTAGCTATCAGGAGATTTTGGAGCACTTCATGCTTCCATCTGCTGAAAAGCTTTATGGAGATGAAGATTTCATGTTTCAGCATGACCTGGCACCTGCTCACAGTGCCAAAACCACTGGTAAATGGTTTACTGACCATGGTATCACTGTGCTCAATTGGCCTGCCAACTCTCCTGACCTGAACCCCATAGAGAATCTGTGGGATATTGTGAAGAGAACGTTGAGAGACTCAAGACCCAACACTCTGGATGAGCTAAAGGCCGCTATCGAAGCATCCTGGGCCTCCATAAGACCTCAGCAGTGCCACAGGCTGATTGCCTCCATGCCACGCCGCATTGAAGCAGTCATTTCTGCAAAAGGATTCCCGACCAAGTATTGAGTGCATAACTGTACATGATTATTTGAAGGTTGACGTTTTTTGTATTAAAAACACTTTTCTTTTATTGGTCGGATGAAATATGCTAATTTTGTGAGATAGGAATTTTGGGTTTTCATGAGCTGTATGCCAAAATCATCCGTATTAAGACAATAAAAGACCTGAAATATTTCAGTTAGTGTGCAATGAATCTAAAATATATGAATGTTAAATTTTCATCATGACATTATGGAAAATAATTAACTTTATCACAATATGCTAATTTTTTGAGAAGAACCTGTATGCCAGGATGTTGAAGAGGAGAGTTTTGCCTATAGTCAAACCTCGGCTTCAGGAGGAGCAGTGTGGCTTGGAATACTGGACCAGCTCTACACCCTCTACAGGGTGGTTGAGAGTTCATGAGAGTTTGCCCAACCGGTATACATGTGCTTTGTGGAGCAGAAGAAGGAATTCAACCATGTCCCTCATGGTGCCCTGTGGGGAGCACTCCAGGAGTACGGAGTCAGGGGTCCTTTATTATGGGCCATCTGAACTCTGTACAAGCAGAGAAAGAGTTTGGTTTGCATCGCCAGTGTTAAGTAGGACACAGTTTAGCCTATTCTTTTGGGTTGGGTAACTAACCAAACCAACAACCCAATTTGATTCGGTAAAATGTGACCAAGCACTTAACTTCTAACCAAGGTTATTTTTACCCCGGCAGTTTTTAGTGTGTGTTAAAAGAGAGTTGATGTAATCCAACTGGGGGGTTATAAAAGCATGGATTACATGCCTAGAAAGAAGAAGTTCAATCTTAGAGCACCATCTAAGATGAAAAAATGCTGATTTTCCCACAGCATTAACGTGGTCATTAAACCTAAGAGAAGTTCTATTTTAACAACTAGGTTAGTCATGGGGATGAGGGTGGAGAGATCAGCACAGGGGGAACTGGTGGAACAAGTGGACCGAATACAAGTCAAGAAGGTGCAGAAGTGAGTTTCAGACTTGATGAAGAAATAGATTTGACAGTGGTCAGCATAAAAATAGAACAAAATCCCTTATTTACCTGAATCACGCAGGATATCTGATCTAGAAAGACCTGAAACACCTGATCTCATGCATGCATGATCTTAGGTAGGGATACAAGTCAGCAGAATGTAACCTGAAGACCAGGGAGCAGCCCGATGATTCTTCTAAGAACATGAAATCATTGGAAGTCTCTCCTTTGTGTGTAAACCATCTCGTGTTATCAATATCTGCTCCATCTACATCAGAGACACCAGTTGTCCTTGTGATTATTTTGTTGCAGGGTTGTGATGTACTCATACATGTAGAAATAAGAGCTGCAACAGTCAGGCTTAAAACCCTGTTAAGAGCTTCGACTGCTGCTCCTCAGAAAATACCTGGAGTTCCTGAACATTCATTGGTTCCACTTCTTTCAAAATTCACTTGAAGGTCAAAACTGATGTGCTGAAAACAGTACAGAGTGTTATAGAAGTTATTTAATGGGTTTGTGGATTTGTATAATCCTCTAATGGAGGAAAGGGACACTGTGTCGGTTACCTTGGAGACATCTCATCACAGATACTTGAGTTCGCTCCAAATTTCCACCCTCTGAAAGTCATGGCTCATGGCTGGTTGAGCAGAGGACTTGAAATTCATGCTTGGCATGATGTTGATTCAATCTCATGATGCTTTGTGACTTCAGCAGCAAGCCTAAGATCCTCTCCAGCTTTCCTGTCACGGTGGCTGCTTTATCTTTAAACACAAAACAGTTTTGAGTCCAAACGCCTCGGCGAATATTTCTCAGGCTGGTGCTGGAGCAACAAGCGCTGTTTCTGTGGATTTTAGTGATGTGAAACTCGTCCAATTCAGGAGATACTAACTAAATGTGAGGATCTCTTCAAATATAGTCTGCAAAGGTTACATGAAGACGCAACCAAATACCATCCACTCAGCATTTAATCTTCCCAGTGACCTGCCTCTTTCACCATTCATTTCTCTACAGAGCTGCAGTTTTATGATGTCTTCTGCAAAAAAATGAATGTTAAAATGGGGGTTTTACAGAATTTCCTTTCTTTTTCGACACCTAATATTATTTGTCCATATATACCAATAATCTGCCAGTACAACTGAAGCTCAGCAATGACAACTATGATGAAAGTGTTTGACAGATATTCGACCATTATTGTAAGGAACTTCTAGTTCTGTAAGATTCATGGACCTACCTGGAAAACAAACGTCTGTAAAGGTCAGGAAGGAATTTTAATTAACAGATGGTGGACTGTCAGGAAACGTATACACCCTGAGGTAGTCAGAACCATGGATGGGTTCTCTGTGGGTACTCCAGCTTCCTCCCACAGTCCAAAACATGACTAAAGTCAGTTGGTCTCTAAAATTGCCCTTAGGTGCGTGCACGCATGGTTGTCTGCCCTGTGTGCTTCCATGTAGTACTGTAATGGACAGAACACAATTTCCAGGGTGTACTGCAACTCCTGCCCGATGACTGCTGAAGATAGGCACCAGCCCTCCGGCAACCCTGCAAGGATAAGCTGGTTTAGATAAGAGTAGCAAACACATGTCAAACAGAGGACAGACTGGATCTTTAACTCCAACAGCCCTTTTAATGTGATTGTGCCAACTTTAACTTTACCTGCAACCCTGAACACATCATCATGGTCAACTGGGCTCAGAGTTTGCTTGGTTAGTTCAATAGTTCAGGCAGTAGTGTTTTTATTTCTAAAGGCAAACTACAGTTTTAATCCAGATATCTTACATAAACCCCAACATCAGGAGTTTTCTGAGAGCTCTGCAAACTAACTGCAACCACAGCGGTCAGAGTAAAGCCGTGATTCCAGTACTGAAACATAAGTCTAGAACTGATCCTAACTGGCAGTCAGGATATCATGACGGTTCACAAATCAACTGGTTTTTCTGCTTCAGTTTGGATTAAAACCAACCAGTCAGAACAAAAGTGGACTTTCAATCCCCAAAACTGCTAAAGATGAACCTGGATCATTTCTCCAAACTGATAAACTCAAACTGACGTCAAACAATTGATCCTTTTTAAAATGTTCTACTTTTTCTGTGATCTTTGTTCTTTTACAGTCATTTTTAATGTTAAACTGAAAATATTTACTGCAGCGGTTAGGCTTTATCAGGATGTTGCAATAATAAAAAAATAGACTCATTAAAAATGATGGGTAGCAGAAATAACACTGAAAAAAGAAAAAGACAATTTTTTTTCAGTGATGTAAATTACAGGCTTGAAGTCTTCTTCAGTGCAACATGATGTTGTATCCGTTTGCTTCCTACTGGGAGAACGTGTGTCGGACAAGTTCTCTACAGAATATTAAAGCTGTGATCTATGAAAAGTAATAATAAGATTAAAGTTTTAAAGACAACAACATCTGGTAAAGACCCAACACAAAACACTGATGGTTAAAATGTTCTACTTCATATTCAGGATGAACTAAAACATTAACTTACAAACACACAGTAGGGTCATCATCATGTAAAAGCACATTTTAAGCAATTTATTTATTTTAGAAACTTACATTGTTATTCTTAGGATAAAATCCAGACATGCTGTTTTTTTTCCATACTTATCTAGACCTGGAAAACATCATACATTTTATACAATTCATGAAACCAGCATTTAACAATAGTTAAAGTGTCTAAACGTAGATAATTATTAGTTTGCAGTTTGACAAAGAAAACCCATGATAGAAAAACACTGAAAAATAACAGAGGAGACAGACATTTGTTTGGAAGCATGAGAGTGGTACAATCATGATTTGGGATATAAGCAATACAATTATACTGGAAAAAAAGAAAATGTAGCATAAAGTTGTTTGAGATGGAATTGCCTCAAGAAGAGTTTTTAAAGCAAAAATAAAGTGAAAGTTGTGGAGTGGCAAACCAAAGAGCTTCATTATGTTTTCAGCCACAAATAAAATATTAATGTCAGTAATAAGCAAAACAGCAACAAGTTAAAGCTGTAATACTGTTTGTATAATTGGTTTTGCGAGCATTTTCTTTACTGAAACAGCAGAAAATATGATTTTTTAGTGAACCCATAATTGTTAATTATGCAATCAAAACATCCACTGAATGAGAAAACTTTTCAAAAATAGCTTGATATTCTGTACTGAAATGTCTCTGCTAGATGGAACAAAGTGAAAAGTTTAAGTCTGCTTTGCAAAGAGAAATGAGAACAAAGCTAAACAATGAATCCGACTAAGTGAAGAAGACCAGACACAAAGATGAGGAGAGAAACTGTCACTCAGCTCAACTAATTAGACTGCAGCTCGGTGAGATGTGTTCCATATTTTCAGTTTTACTAAACATAAAACAGAAAGCACAGGAAGCGATGAAAGAGACGGATTTTCCTTTTCTGTAACAGGCAGATGTGAATATGAAGAAATGAAAATGTAGACATTTTGGCACAAATGTGGCCTCCCATGTGGTTCTGATGCATCATCTGAGTGTTCTGTTGTTGAAATGGGTCCATCTGGTGCAGATTAGCAGGATCTCTACACAAATTCTTCATTTCCAGAATTTTAGACAGCAACATAAATGTGTTTTGACTGTGTTTGTAATTTGTTAGATTGTATTACATGTCTGCTGTAAGCTGAGGAAGAATTAAACACATTTAAAAAGTTTGGAGAAACCCAATAGTATTGCTCTTGTTGTCGCTCTGAGCTGCTGGATATCAACTTGTGGACCAGATCCTGTATGATGCTGAGCTTTTCTGGTCTTCTCAGAGTTTAGAGTCGAACCCAGTTCGTTGCTTTCTGGTTCTGTGTGGTTCAGATCTGAGGAGTTTCCTGATAATATTATACAATCTATGCAGCAGTATAATTAATGACCTAATTAGCACATAATATCTCTACATTTTGAAATGAATGCATTAAATTTACTTCATGTTTGTACTGGGAATTCAGTTCAGAACAGAACTTTGAACATAAATAAACTCAGCTTACAACTAGTTAGGTTGTTACTTGAAAACAGAACCAACAGAGCTTGTGAGCTTTTCCTCCGTCAGGCTGGAAAATCCACAGATTATCTCCAAACGGTTCCTGGATTGTGGGAATAAGCCTGATCCCTTTATGGGTGCTCTCAGGTTTTCTTCACCAGATTCCATCAGACTGACGACTCAACACTGAACATAATTTGTACCAGTTTCCTGGTCTCCATCTTCTTGCAGAATTTCAGTCTGTCTTTGAGCTTTTGTCTTGGATTGAAGTTGCTTCTTTGCTTCTCTTTTTGTCATAACGAGCAGATGCCCCCACACCCACCTGCTGCCAATTTCAAACAAGCTCTACACTGGTGGCAACATGATTTTGTTAAGCTCCTCTAATGACGAGACAGCCCTGATTCTTGTTGGACACTCTTGGACGCAGTAATACGATTGTTGGTCATAAAATAAACTTTTTTGAGCTAATAAAGTGCAATGAAGTATTCTGTATCTAAATGCCCTACAAAACAATTTTAAAACCTAAATCTAAATCATCACTTTTAAAAGTGTAAAATCTTGTTGACTCTGCAGGCTGTGATATTTGGAGTCATGTTGTGAAACGAATGGCAGCGAAGCACCATATGTTACGCTAGCTCTCCTGTCCTGTCAAATCCGGCAGGCGTTTCCTGTTACAGCTCTGTATGGGAGTTTTAGTTTTGTAACATAACTAAAATCATTTTTTAATATTAAGTAATTATTACAATGTAACTATTTAACAGTAATAACCTGCAAGCAGATGTTAAAAAACGGAGTAAATTGTTAATAAAAATATAAACATTAGGTAACAACTGGTAACTAAGGCTGTGGAATAGTCTCCCTCTACAGCTTCATTTACTTGACTCTGTGGACTCATTAAAAAGCAATTAGAAACTTTCCTGTTTAAACAGGCTTTCTGTTCAGTGTTTACTTTATTATATGCTCTATTGTGCCTTATTGTATCCGATTTATGGCACTTAATTGTTATTTTTTTGGTTTTCTGTACAGTATTTTGTGATGGTTTTATCTGAGAAAGTGACTTAACAAATAAACTTTACTTAATTACTAACTATGAAAAATATTACAGTGTAATTACCAAGCAAGAAACTGGGGACTGCTTTACATTTAGGTAATCTTGTATAATACTTAACTAGAAATAATGCAGAAAAGTGCTGAAATAGCTGTTTCAGAACTATAAATACTTACCTTCATGTTCAAAATTGGATAAAAACCATCTATTTGTGCGGAATCTACCTTTACAGTCTTTTACCAAGATTTGTTTTACAGACGTTTATAGAAAAATAGCCACGACAACACAAGCATATCTGGAGGTCAATTACAGATTCAAGAGACTTTCTAAGTGTTCATATAATGTCCAGGGAAGCTTTGACTGCACATAAAGTGAGGGTCCATGGAGGCTACCTTGGCAGCAATGAAAGAGTGAATACAGTGGAGGACTGCTGTCAGATTTGCAAACTCCAGTTCCTGAGAGAAAAGCAAAGAAGAAGAAAAAGCATCAGTTAATAAATATTGTTCAGGATCCAACAGTTAAAAGAAAAATCTGCTTATGTTGCAATTTTTTATTTTTTTACTTCAACAAACCTGTTAATTGATACAAAAAAAAACATTTTAGTATTTCCAACTATTATCATCTAATTTCATGAGAGGTTCCTGAATCATTTACACTATTGGTTAGAATTGATGTCAAAGCAGTAATTAGTCTAAAACGTGTTTGAAAGCATCTTTATTACTGATTGGGGGACAGAAAACACATATTCTTACCTTCGTCTCTATTTGATTGCTCTCAGCATTCTTAAACAGAAGTTTTACCCTGGTTTTCCCATCATCAGAGGAGCCTTTCAGTTGAGAGAACTTGTATCTCCACAGAACAGTCTGGAAAGGTTGAGAAGGATTTTAAAACAAAAGGACTCAGATTTCAATAATGATCACATTTAAAAAGAAGATTTTACCACTGAGGAAACAAGATGAGAAGAACTGGGAAAATCCGGACTCAGTGTTGTGGCATCCTTACAGCGACGCCACAACACCATACCAGAACCAGTGTGTGAAACGTGCACCAAAAGAGCAACGTCGGCTCGGACAAAAGGACAAGAATTGTATAATGTAATAGTTACCTTTGAAGCAACGTCTGAGCAGGTGAACCCTGATCCAAAATCCACGGTGAAGCTCAGCACACTGCCTTGGCTGCTGCACATGTAGCGTTTAGACTGAGAAGAAGACAATTGATCTCCATTAACAAGTTTCTCTAACAGCTATGATGATCAAAAAGCACTCTGCTTGTTTCTCTGAAGCACATTTTAGGGAGCTCCACACACTGACCGATCAACCTGTTGCAGCAAAGCTAAAGATCAACTCCAAGTAGAAAAAGGAAAATGTTTTATCAGAAAATGGAACACAGTAGGACCTAATTTAACCTAGCATTCAACTACAAGAACTTTTCTCCACGTTAATTCAAACGGTCCATGTAGAACCACACACCTAGTCAGAACAAACTCTTATTCCTGCAGGGGGCAACCTGGGATCTCCAGAAACAACTGATCTAAGTGGTTTTGTCTGAATCCCTGCCAATAAAGTTAAGGGTCGTCTAATATGAAACATTTCTGTAGAAATAAAAAATTAAAAATTATGAACTTTTAACTTTAAATCTTGATTAAAAACACGAGAAACTTTGAATGTGAAGGTGTCTTTTTATTCACTGGTATGGTTACTGGTTTGCCTGTAAAATGAGACCATAGCTCTTGTTCACTTTTGACTGGTTGATCAGTCCCCCACGATGACTCCTCCCCTGGAAGCACAGACTCTTAGTGAACTGAGTCCAGAGACACAGAAAACGCCTCAAGCTGCATCCAGGAGGTTTTGCCTGACTGGGTCAGACTACACCTTTTGAGATCCAGTTATGTTCATTGTGTTAGGTCCGTTAATTTTTGTACAGGGGCTCAGCACCACCTATTCTTTTTTTATGCATCTCTTCTTTAGTATCTAACAAGGTTATGTAGGTGATCCCAAGTGGGAAACTTCCAGTAATCTGAAGCCAAGTGCCAGAACAGACCAGTACCGGCAGTCAGTCTCAGTGTGACCTTGGCAGGCAGTACTGCGTTGGAGCAGAAACCCAACCATCAGTTGATCCAGCTAAGAGAGAGGTGGAGGAACCAATACAAGCAGGTTCCATGAAAGTTCAACAGCCCATATCCGATGCAGTAATGCTCTCTGTTGTGGCAGTTCTGGTGCTGAAAGCCTGTTTTAGTTTTCCCTCTTCAGACTGAACTCAGAACTCAGAATTAGGCCATAAAACTATTCTCTTTAGGCTTTAGAGAGACGAATAACCCCTTCCTAAAATATTTACTTTCAAATAAGTTTAGATAATATTTTTAACATTTATTCTTGAATCATATAGCCTCTCCGTTTCGTCAGACATACTGCAGTTCCTCTTTTTCTCAGCCTCTTTCAATTTAAATTAGTTTTTTTTTCGTCAACTATGAGTCTAGAAAATCACATTGTGTTATTTTTAAGTAATTAATTTGCATTTATTGCATAAGTATATGATCCCCTAACAACCAGTAAGAATCCCAGCTCTCTCAGGCCTGTTAGTTCTTCTTTAAGAAGCCCTCCTGTTCTCCACTCATTACCTGGATTAACTGCACCTGTTTGAACTCATTATCTGTATAAAAGACGCCTGTCCAAACACACTCCAACCTCTTCACCATGACCAAGACCAGAGAGCTGTGGAAGAACATCAGGGATAAAATAGTAGACCTGCACAAGGCTGGGAAGGGCTACAGGAAAATAGCAAAGCAGCTTAGTGAGAAGGTAACAACCATTGATGCAATTAAAGAAAATGGAAGAAGTTCAAGATGATGGTGAATTTCCCTCGGTCTGGGGCTCCATGCAAGATCTCACCTCGTGGGGCATCAATGATCATGAAGAAGGTGAGGGATCAGCCCAGAACTACACGGCAGGACCTGGTCAATGACCTGAAGAGAGCTGGGACCACAGTCTCAAAGAAAACCATCAGTAACACACTACGCCGTCATGGATTAAAATCCTGCAGCGCTGCAAGGTCTCCCTGCTCAAGCCGGCACATGTCCAGGCCTGTCTGAAGTTTGCCAAGGATCATCTGGATGATCCAGAGGAGGAATGGGAGAAGGTCATGTGGTCTGATGAGACAAAAATAGTGCTTTTTGGAGGAAGAAGGATGAGTGCAACCCCAAGAACACCATCCCTACCATGAAACATGGAGGTGGAAACATCATTCTTTGAGGATGCTTTTCTGCCAAGGGGACAGGACGACTGCACCGTATTGAGGTGAGGGTGGCTGGGGCCATGTATCCAGAGATCTTCGCCAACACCCTCCTTCCCTCTGTAAGGGCATTGAAGATGGGTCATGGCTGGGTCTTCCAGCAAGGCAACGACCCGAAGCACACAGTCAGGACAACTATGGAGTCGCTCTGTAAGAAGCATCTCAAGGTCCTGAAATGGCCTAACTGGTCTCCAGACCTCAACGCAATCAAAAACCAGAAGGCTCTGGAGATCTGTATGGAGGACTTGACCAAAATCCCTGCTGCAGTGAGTGCAAACCTCGTTAAGAACTACTGGAAACGTCTGATATCTGGAATTGCAAACAAAGGTTTCTGTACCAAATATTCTGTTTTGTTTTTCTTATGTATCAAATACTGATGTCATGCAATAAAATGCTAATTAATGACTTAAAAATCACACAATGGGATTTTCTGGATTTTTGTTTTAGATTCTGTCACTCAGATGAAGAGTACCTATATTAAAAATTAAGGCTTCTACATGCTTTGGAGGTGGAAAAACCTCCAAAATCAGCAGTGTATCAAATATTTGTTCTCCTCACTGATGATTCATTAATAGCCGATATAAAATTACCTGCAGAAATACCTTCAGACACCACAAAACTCCAGAAGAAAATAAGTAAATATTGACTACAACAGGTTGAAAGAACAGTCTCTCTGGCCTTCTGCTTATTTCATTTTTAATTGTTTGTTTGATGGGCTGCACTGACCCAGAGGTATCAGAGTTTGAGAAAGTGTTGTTCCACTTAGAGTGGATAAACTAAAGGAGCTGCCTTAGTGGCTGTTATATTAAAGCTGCAGACTCTCACAGTCTGAAGGCCAATCCACACTACTTCTTTTACTCAAGGCTGGAAGAAGGCAAGGACATTTCTTCACAAAAACTAAACGAGCAGGAAGTCTTCACAGGTCTCTCCCACTGCAGCACACCCACTTTCACTCCATATTTCTCACTTGCCACACAAGAAAAAAGTTCTGCCTAGAATATGCCTACAGAAAAAGATACAAGAAATCCCAAACCAGAGCTGGAAGGACAGAAAGATGTAATTTTACTCTTGCAGCTGTGGGAACACATTTCTCTGTTCTTGCAGAATGTGTATTTCCCTTGACTCTCACAGCAGAACTTACACAGCAGCTTCTGCAACTGTTCGTTCTGCAGGGCTGAGGTTTTCAGACACAGACAGTATCAACACACTGAACACATGCGCTGGTTAGGCACCTTCTCTGTTTTCATCACTTTGATATTCACTAAAATATTCTTTAGCTCATTTTAGATTAAGGTAGCTCTTGTGGAGTATAGAGCAAGGTGAAGTCCTGTTGCTAAAATGGTTCTGCATGGGTCAGATCATCACCGAAATGGTTCACGGCTGGTTTCAACATGGAATGTCTTTCAGGTTAGATAAGTACAGCTGAATGACATCCAGAAGAGTTAAAGTGATCATGCTTGAAGTGGCTGAACTACCAGAGGGCAGCATGGCAGAGGGTCAAGATGCCTACAAGCAAAACAGTAAGTGTGGTGAGGCTGCAAGGTAGTCAGCCATAACCAGGTTTTCATGACCTGCCTTACAGCATAAAGTAGGTCATGAAAAGCCTGGTGTGGCAGTCTGAGGGCGGAGATCTACCTCTGCTTCGGAGCACATATCTATACAGGAACTTACAGACATACACAAGTTGTTCACACAGACACAGAACTACATGCAAACATGAAATTCAGTTACAACAGCTTCTTTTATATATTTTTTTATATATCTATCTAATGTATAGAGGATTTCACCTAAGATCACCACCCTGGGACTGGATGGAGGGTGAGAAGACGATGCAATCCAGAATGAAACAGCAGGGATCATGGAGTTCATCAGGAAGATGGCTTGACCTGTACAGGTCCTGGATGTAGGGAAGGTCAGCCCTGATTATCCTCTTTACTGACCTACAGTACTTGTTGGTGTAGTCTGGACCTGTCCTGTTTTGTAGATGAGCCAAACCACACAGAGATGGATAAACACAGGACAGACTGAGTGATGGCAGTGTAGAAGATGACCAGCAGCTCCTGTGAAAGGTTGTACATGTTCAGATGCGGCAGCAAATACAGTCTCTTCTGGGTCTTCTTCTGAACACTGTCTATGTGTGAGGACCAGGTCAGGTCCTGAGAAAGGGTGGTTTCTGAGAACCAGAGGTGGTCCATGGCAGATACAATGTTGTTGAGGATGGTTAGGGGAGGAAGTGTGGGGGTTGTTCGCTGGAAGTCCATAAGCTCCAAATGGTTCTGAGTGCACCAGTGTAGCAGCCGATCCACCTCCTGTCTGTATGCAGACTCATCGCTGTCCCTGTGTTGATGGTTCTTGTGTGGGAGAAGATCCTCCCCAGCCTCACCTGCTGCTACCGGTCCTTCAGGAAGCTGTTGATCCACTGACAGGTGGAGGCTGGCACTTTCAGCTGGATGAGTTTCAGGTGGAGGATGTTTGGGTTGCTGGTGTTGAAAGCTGAGCTAAAGTCCACAAACAGGATCCTGGCGTACATCCCTGGGTGGTCGAGGTGTTGCAGGATGAAGAGTAGTCCCAAGTTGACTGCATCATCTGCAGACCTGTTTAGGTAGGGGGTTTGTAGAGCAGATGGTGGTTGGTGCATGGGGAGTTTAAGTGTCAGAGTGAGATGTGGACTGGTTCGTAACTGTTAAGGTCATCTGCCAGGCAAGGATTCTGCTCTTGGTGGGGGGATGGGCTCCTGTAGACAGTGATGTTTTTCAGACCACTCCAAACTTATGTCAGGTCATCTGATGAGAAGCTGTTTTTAACTTCTTGTTGTAATGGTAAACAACGACTGAGACAGACAGAACAGGGGTTCAAACCTGCAACCTTCGAACCTCCCACCGCTGTCACCACCGTCGCTGCCCTGATCTCCTGGGTCAGTTTGTTCCTGGCCTGTTGATACAGGGCCCAGTCCTCACTGCCTCTTCCTTGTTCCTACAAAGCTTCCTGAGATGTGAAGTGAACCATGGCTTATTGTTGTTGTATGTGTGAAAGGTCTCTATCTGCACACACGTCCTCAAACAAAGGTCAAAAGTCAGTTTTAGCAGGTTCATTCAGTTTAGTGGCTGAAGCGTCAAAAACAGTCAAATCTGTGCAGTCAAAGCAAGCCTATAACATCTGTTTTAACTCTTCAGCCCGCTTCCTAACAGTCCAAACTATGGGCTTAGAAGTTTTGCATTTCTGCGTATTGTTAGGATGAGATGAAGACAGTGATCCGAAAGTCCCAAAGCAGCCCTGGGGCCAGTCCAAAATGCATCTTCTAAAGCTGTGCAACAGTGGTCCAGTGTGTTTTTGTCCCTGTTGGGTCACTTAATATGCTGCCTGTAGTTTGGAAGTTTATAAGAGAGGTTTGTTTTGTTAAAATCCCCAAGAGCAATGATGAGAGAGTCCAGGTGTCTTTTCTCCACGTATCATCAGCTCAGTGAGTTGATTTTTGGCCCCTAATATGCAGACTTGTGGTGGGATGCAAACAGCGTCCAGAAAGAAAAACTCCCTCAGTAGATAAAAGGATTTACAGTTTAAAAAAAATAACGTGCTGTGGTATATTTGAAACAGCTGGAAGCCCGGCATCTGTAGTCTGCTTGTCTGGAGTGTGCTCACCGGGCCAAGTTCCGTTAAAACAGAGGGCAGCAGATCCACAGAAGTCTTAGTTTTTAGAGTTGAGAAGCAGCAGTTCATCCATTGTGTTAGCCAAGTAGTGGACATTAGCCAGGTAGATTCAGGGGAAAGGTGTGTGAAGTCCCCACTGCCGAAGCCACACTAGTGCATCTGCTCGTTTATCTCATCTGCGTCTCTGGGAAATCACCGCCGCCAAACAAGATCTCAGTGAAGTTGGTGTCAATGAAAAATAGAGATAACAAACTTAGAGAGGACTGCCTGATGTTTAGGAGGTCCTCTGTAGTGAATCTGACCACAGAATGGTGGCAGAGAGCCAAAAAACACAACGACATGCAAAGTACCAAAGCTGCCATCCAGGATACCATCTAAGAATGTAAAGCATACTTGGAAAATAATAACCAAGTGACTGGAATAAATTATAGGAGTGTCTTAGCCACGTGTGGCATCCTCACCAAAATATAAATATCACTTCTGTCAGTTAAAATGCTCAAACTGATCTAAAAGTATCAAGCTAACAAGCCAACCTTCTAACAGTAGTGAGATGAGCTAATGAGCTTCCTCAGACTTGGAAACTTTGCCACATGCTTTTCTTCCCCCTTTCCTACAATGCATTCCTGCTAATATGAAGCATAACAAGAAGATGTTTAGAGAGCAAAGACAAAGGTGGAAATGCAGAGATGTTTTGACCGACCGTCTCAAACACATTCTTGTCTAGTTAGCATTTTTGTAGTGGGAGAGAAATTCTTGAGCTTGCGTTGTACTTTTTCAGAATTAGAATGAACTTTTTTCGAAGGGTAATAAAAATAGACTTTTTTGTAAATCTGTATTCATATAGCATGAAGTGTTTTTCCAAAAGAGAAAAGTGGTTAAATTGTGCAAATATTCATGGTATCAACCTGAGCAGTCTGACTCTCAAGTGTTCATCAGAGAAACAGCCTGGGGGAGAAACTGTCTCTGTGGCGGCTGGTTTTAGCAGACAGCGCTCTGTAGCGCCACCTGAAGGTAGAAGCCTAAACAGTTTGTCTGCAGGGTGTGTGGGGTCTGCAGAGATTTTAGCTGCCCTTTTTCTGACCCTTGACCTGTATATGTCTTGGATGGAGGGAAGGTCAGCCCTGATGATCCTCTCTGCAGTCCTGATTATTCGTTGCAGTCTGGACCGGTCCTGTTTGGTGGATGATCCAAACCACACTGAGATGGATGAAGACAGGACAGACTGAATGATGGCAGTGTAGAAGATGACCAGTAACTCTTGTAGAAGGTTGAACTTGTTGACTTGCTACAGTCTGTTCTTGGTCTTCTTCTGAACATTGTCTATGTGTGAGGACCAGCTCAGGTCCAGAGAAAGGGTGGTTCCTAGGAAACGGAAGAGGTCCACAGCAGGCAGAGTTGTCAAGGACGGTTAGGGGAGTGAGTGAGGGGGTCTTCTCTGGAGGTCCACCATCTCCAATGTCTTGAGCGGGTTAAGCTCCATGTGGTTCTGACAGCACCAGTGGACCAGCGGATTTACCTTCTGTTTGTATGCAGACCAAGAGTGGCATCATCTGCAAACTTCAGGAATTTCACAGATGGGTCCCTTGAGATTCAGTCATTTGGTAAAGGCAGAAGAGGAGTGGGGAGAGAACACACCCCTGGGACGCTGGTGCTGATGGTTCTTTGTGCTGCTAAACACATGATCCATTTTTATTCATGGCTGTTTAACATATATAGCACATGTTTTTTCTGGCCTAGATATTGATCTAATTACATCCTAAGTCTTTTCCAGCTGCTAGAGTTGTATGTATTAAACATCAATGCAGTATGAAGCTACATACCCTGAATTATACACTACATGTAAAGCTGTTTTACACTCAACACAGTCCTTTGTTCATAAATGCACCAATAGTCTGAAGGTCTGTTATTTGTCCCAAAGCAAATCTTTTTGAGCTGTTTTATGCATCAGTCTGATGACAACAGGCTCACATGAGAAGAATTATTCTCCTCTATATACATTTAAAACATTTATTTTACCGCTGCAATACAAACAAAGTTGGCTCTCCATTTTTTCCACAGGTCTTTTGACTGTGAGCTTCCTTCCAGCCTTTGTGGGTCTTCATGCCTCTGAAGGCTTTTCTTGCATCATGACTTCATTTCATGACTGTGTCATCCTCTCAGTTGGAATACAGAGAAGACAATTCAGATTTTTCTGTATGTTCTCTATTTCTTGCACACACACACTGTGGGGGCCTGGTGATTTTAATTATGGAGTGCAGTGTGCAGTGAATGTGGCATGGGACTGTACAGAAAGCGTTTTCTGCTAACAGAACTCAACCCTGCCATCCTCAGCTGTGTAGGAATTCAGCTGTGACGGGCACAAAATATAAATAAATATAAAACAGCAGCAAGCCAACTGCTAAGTTCTTACTGTCGACAAAAATAAGACGCTGTTGTGAGATGCTGAGCTGTGACTTCACTTCACTAATTGGAAGGGATTTTTCTCTGGGAATTAGCATCATGGATTTTTTTTCCCCTTTAAGAAAATCAGCTTGGCACATTTTGACAGAAGAGCATGTGTGTTAGTAGAAATCCAGCCATGAAACGAGGAGTAGGTGTAACAAATATGTGCACAGTTGGTTTTAGTTCTGAAATCTGGTTACCAAGAAGAAAACCATAATTATATTTAAACTAGAGTCTTGATGAAGGTTTACTACTTGTGTTTTGTATCAAAGCAGATCCACAATCAATAGGTTTTGCCTGCAGCCATTTTTACATTGATATCAGAGCTCAGTGACCATATATAAAAGGCATAAAGGCATTGAAAATGCTTGCATTGGCTTTGCATCATACAAACATCTGATTGATTAAGTATGAACTGAGAAAAATCAGAATAAAGATATATGGTCAGTCTCATTAAGTCTAGAAATACAAACCCAGTTCAGATCAAAGCAGAACCAAAGATTCAGGTTGTTAGAAAATCTTGTGATGGTTATATTTCTTGTACATATTGCAATGATGATTATGCAACCTTACCAGGCACACAACCAACTAACGGACCAATTTATCTTCTCATTACATCCCAAACAGCTTACAAGTGAAGTTACTTTAAGATGACCTGTCATGTTTTAATGATTTGCATCTCAGAGTATTTCTAAGTACATGCAGCTTTCAGGGACCAGCAGCAGAAGACACCTGGCAAACAGCTAAAAACCAGGGTGGACATTGATTAATAGACTTGTGAACTTTTTTAATGTCCATGTGTTTACTGTATGGACACAATAAAATTGTCATATCCCCCCGCTGCCTTTCAAATGTGTCTGATCATTGCTATTGCACTCTCTGCTTCCATAATACCCCATATAACACATTGGACCTCCAAAAGGTAAAACAAAAACTAGCTTCTAGTCATTTAATATTTAGCAGATTAGTGACTTCCTGTCCTTGGAAAAAGAAAACCCTGAATGAAGGATGATCTCACACTGAGACATTTAGACAAATCCTAAGATTTCATTTGAGTTTATTTATTTACTGGGTGGATAATCCAGTGTGAAGTAATCATTAATAAAATAAACTGCACCAACTGTTGGTAGCCCTGCTCTTAATCCTCCCTTTGGGCTAGTAGGAGCAGGGCTCTTAATAGCCTCATAGCATCCAGATGGAGGGACCTTTGACCTTTTCTCTCTAGAGGGTCCAGAGTCCAGGGGCCTCATGTACAAACCTTGTCTCACACTACTCTCCAATTTTGCATTATTTGCTGTTATTTCAGCTTTTAACCTTGTTCTCTCTTTTCTCTTCCTAGAAGCTACACCTGGCCTGGCTCTGTGTCTACCTGTGACACCTTTCTGGAGAGGAGACATTGGCTGAGCTTCTGCTGCCAACAACTTAATGCTCACCTTCTACAGATGATCCACATAGTCCTGTCTTTCAGTGTTTAACCCTTTCTCTCTCCTAGACATGGCTACTGACTGAGCTTCTACTGTAACTAACTCTATGTTCTCTCTTTCAGACTCTAACCTTGAAAACTGGATCAGAGTTTATCTGTTCTTTCTTTCTAGATGAAACGACTAAAGGAGCTACATCCATTAACATTTACTTTTCCTTCCCATAGAAAGTACTCCTGGATCAGTGCTTCTTTGTTCTCTTTGTGTCTCTGCTCTGTTCTCTCAAACCCCCAGTCGGTCGTGGCAGATGGCCGCTCACACTGAGCCAGGTTCTGCTGGAGGTTTATTCCTAACTGTGAAACGATGGCAGCTTTAGTTCAGCTGGAGGAAATCGCTGATGGAAGAAGTTAGAGGGAGCGTTTTTTTCAGAGATCCTACTGACCTGCTGGTACATGATGATGCATGGCTTATTAGCCGCTTGGAGCTCTGCACAGAGCTGGCCCCAGTGTTACAGAAAGAAACCAGGAGGAACTGTGCGTCTGCGGTACCAGTTCCAGTTTTTACTACCCTGTAGTCCTTTTAACCGGAGCTTCTCACAGGGTGCTGACTGACAGTTCGGGTATTTAACAGTCATCCCTGAGCCGGGCCATGCCAGCCATATGAGTCAGCCTCATCCAGATGTTGCTCAGATATAGGAAGTTCCCCTAAGCTGTGGTTAAAATGGTTAAAATTATATTGCAATTTGCAGCAATTTGCCGGTTTCTAAATGTAATCAGAGCTGTGGACTGCTTTAAGGATACCATCTTCTTTTGTGAATAGAAAATATGTGCGACCTATTTGTGATGCACAAATGTCTCCCACGACACATTGGCCTCCTCAACTGATGATTCTGTCATACAAAGATAATAATTCTAATTAATCGTACTCGTCGTCTTCCGCTTTATCCGGGACCAGATCGCGGGGGCAGCAGACTCAGCAGAGACGCCCAGACGTCCCTCTTCCCATTCACATCCTCCAGCTCCTCCGGGGGGAGCCCAAGGCGTTCCCAGGCCAGCCGAGAGACATAGTCCCTCCAGCGTGTCCTGGGCCGTCCCCTGGGCCTCCTCCTGGTGGGACGTGCCTGGAACACCTCCCGAGGAAGGCGTCCAGGAGGCATCCGGTATAGATGCCCAAGCCACCTCAACTGGCTCCTCTCGATGTGGAGGAGAAGCGGCTCTATTCCGAGCTCCTCCAGGATGACCAAGCTCCTCACCCTATCTCTAAGGGAGTGCCCGGCCACCCTACAGAGGAAGCTCATTTCAGCCGCTTGTATCCGGGATCTCGTTCTTTCGGTCATGACCCAAAGTTCATGGCCATAGGTGAGGGTAGGAACGTAGACCGACCGATAAATCGAGAGCTTCACTTTTCGGCTCAGCTCTCTCTTCACCACAACGGACCGGCATAGTGCCCCCATTACTGTGGCAGCCGCACCGATCCGTCTGTCGATCTCCCGCTCCATTCTTCCCCCACTCGGGAACAAGACCCCGACATACTTGAACTCTTCCACTTGAGGCAGGAACTCCCCTCCAACCTGAAGAGGACAAGCCACCCTTTTCCGGTCGAGAACCATGGCCTCGGACTTGGAGGAGCAGATCCTCATCCCAGCCACTTGACACTCAGCTGCGAACCGCCCCAGCGCCTGCTGTAGGTCTTGGCTAGAGGGGGCCAGCAGGACCACGTCATCTGCAAAAAGAAGAGACGAAATTCACTGGTCCCCAAACCAGACCCCCTCCGGCCCTTGGCTGCGTCTAGAAATCCTGTCCATAAAAGTTATGAACAGGACCGGTGACAAAGGGCAGCCCTGCCGGAGTCCAACATGCACCGGGAACAGGTCCGACTTAGTGCCGCCAATGCGAACCAAACTCCTGCTCCGCTTGTACAGAGACCGGATGGCCCCTAGTAAAGGGCCCCCGATTCCATACTCCTGGAGCACCCCCCACAGGACATCACGAGGGAACCAGTCGAATGCTTTCTCCAGGTCCACAAAACACATGTGAACCAGTTGGGAACTCCCATGAACCCCCAAGTACCCTGTAGAGGGTATAGAGCTGGTCCAGTGTTCCACAGCAGGGACGAAAACATAACTGCTCCTCCTGAAGCCGAGGTTCGACTATCGGCCGGACCCTCCTCTCCAATACCCTGGCATAGGCCTTACCAGGGAGGCTGAGGAGTTTGATCACCCTGTAGTTGGAACACACCCTCCGGTCACCCTTCTTATGTAGGGGAACCACCACCCCAGCGCCTTATTATCAATCTTTCAGCTCCTCACTCCGGTCCCCATTTCAGCATTAATTCCATTATTCCCAAGCCCCCATTTTCCTTGTATTATGCTACGGTAGATCACGCCATATCACTTATAAAAACTGCAGGGCGTGGAGCCTGGCATTCTAAAGCAGACATTACCGACGCGTTTAAAATCATGCCAGTGCACCCTTCTCAATGGCACATCCTCGGCGTCAAATGGGATCACCGTTTCTTTTTTGCAGTCAGGCACACTTTCGGCTGCCGAAGTAGCCCCTGCCTCTTCAACAAGCCGTCTGAGGCTCTCTGCTGGATTCTCCTTAATGTTTGCAAACTCCCTTTCGTTCTTCATCGGCTAGATGACTTTTTTCTAATCGATCCCCCCTCCCCTCACCCCAGCCCCTCTCTTCCTAAGCTGATCCAGTTATTTCAGCAAGTCGGTGTTCCCCTGTCTGAAGAGAAAACTGGAGCTCCAGCCAACAAGCTTGAGTTCCTAGGCATCTCCCTAGATTTAGTCGCCATGATAGCGTCTCTGCCTGAAGATAAGCTGTCCCGCATTCGCAAAGTTTCTCAGTCCTTTTTCTCCTCCCCAGTCATCTCCAAGCGTCAACTTCTGTCCCTCCTGGGTCATCCGAATTTCGCAATGCGCATAATTCCCCAAGGTTGCTCCTTTATTTCTCGCCTTTTGGATGTGGCTAATTCCGTCCCCTCTCTGCTAGACTCGGTTTCTTTAGATGAAGGTTGCCACTCTGACCTGTCTTACTGGTCCTCTATCCTGCAGAATTGGAACGGTATATCTTTTTTCTATGATGACGTCGTCACGTCAGCAGATTCCATTCAGTCTTTCACGGACGCAGTTCCGTCCGAGGGTTTTGGGGGATTTCTTCAGGGTGCATGGTTCGCTGGCATCTGGCCACCTTCTTTTCCCCAATCCGAAACATCAGCCTTTTATAAGATAATCCCCATCACTATCGCATGCTGCATCTGGGGCAATCAATGGAGAAGAGAACGCATAACTGTTTTATGCGACAATGCCGCCGTAGTAGAAGTAATAAATAAAGGCCGCTCCTCTTCTAAGTCAATCAAGTCCTTCATGTGCCGCATCACCTGGCAAGCTGCAACTCTCAATTTTATCATTACTGCCCGCCATATTCCCGGTCATCGTAACTCACTTACTGATGCTCTCTCGTTCTAAATTCCGGGTCTTCCGTCGTCTTTGCCCTTCAGCCAATGTTCATCCAACACAGATACCACCTCTCAAAGACCTGAAACTCAACTAAACTCATCCCTCATTCCTTTACTCCAATCAGATAATTATTATTGTAATTCAGGCTTGGCTCCCTCCACTCTCTTATTCCTTTGCTTGGCAAACGTTTTCAAAATTCTGCATTGCTCATAATACTCCTCGTTACCCGTTTGCATTCTTACCATCTTAGCATTTATTACTTATTGCTTCGATGTCCGGCATTTCGAACTCCCTTACATTAAGAGTTTATTAGCCGGCATACATTTCTTTTCAAAAGGCCATCTCTTCGAACCCTTTCCAAGCCTTTTCTAAAATCCTTCCATCAAACTTTTACTCAAAGGTCTTAAAAATCATAGCATTCCTGAGCCAGATTCCAGGAGACATATCACTCTTTCCATCTTAAAAGATCTCCTAGTGCTCCGTTCAGGCCCTTCTTCATCCCACCTAAAATCTTTTCTCTCCAGCACCTGGCTTTTAGCTTTTTATGGCTTCCTCAGAATAGGGGAATTTACTACACCATCAAGCTCATTCGATCCTGCTAGAGACCTAACTATTTCTGACCTAAAGTTCTATCCCAATCATTTTAAAATTCATCTTAAACATTCCAAAGGAAAAGGTCCTTGCTTCATCTTCATTGCTCGTTTAAACGATCCATTCTGCCCCTTTCATGCCATGTTTAAATTCGTCATCAAATGCCACAAACCCTTTCCAAACTCCTTGCCCCTCTTCCTTACCCCAGAAGGAGTTCCCATGACTGCTACTTGGTTTCTCAACCATCTGAGACTAATTTTAGTTCAATGCAATCTTCCCCCAAGTCAATTCTCAGGTCACTCATTTCGAATCGTGGCGGCCGCTACAGCCGCCTCACTAGGAGTTTCGACTGCTTCGCTTCAACAACTTGGCCACTGGTCCTCTTCAACGTTCTCTTTGTATGTCCATCCTGACCTCCTATCTGTCTTATCCACTCAACGATTTATCAGTTCAGCTGTATTTGCCACCCTTTGCTGCAAATACAGCTGCAAGTCTCTTAGGGTTTGTTTCTATCAGTTTTGCACATCGAGAGACTGAAATTCTTGCCCATTCTTCCTTGCAAAACAGCTGGAGCTCAGTGAGGTTGGATGGAGAGCGTTCGTGAACAGCAGTCTTCAGCTCTTTCCACAGATTCTCGATTGGATTCAGGTCTGGACTTTGACTTGGCCATTCCAACACCTGGATACGTTTATTTGTGAACCATTCCATTGTAGATTTGGCTTTATGTTTTGGATCATTGTCTTGTTGGAAGATAAATCTCCGTCCCAGTCTCAAGTCTCTTGCAGACTCCAACAGGTTTTCTTCCAGAATGGTCCTGTATTTGGCCCCATCCATCTTCCCATCAATTTTGACCATCTTCCCTGTCCCTGCTGATGAAAAGCAGGCTCAAACCATGATGCTGCCACCACCATGTTTGACAGCGGGGATGGTGTGTTCAGGGTGATGAGCTGTGTTGCTTTTACTCCAAACATATCGTTTTGCATTGTGACCAAACAGTTTGATTTTGGTTTCATCTGACCAGAGCACCTTCTTCCACAGGTGGCTTGTGGCAAACTTTAAACGAGACTTTTTATGGATATCTTTGAGAAATGGCTTTCTTCTTGCCACTCTTCCATAAAGGCCAGATTTGTACAGTGTACGACTGATTGTTGTCCTATGGACAGACTCTCCCACCTCAGCTGTAGATCTCTGCAGTTCATCCAGAGTGATCATGGGCCTCTTGGCTGCATCTCTGATCAGTCTTCTCCTTGTTCGAGATGAAAGTTTAGAGGGACGGCCGGGTCTTGGTAGATTTGCAGTGGTCTGATACTCCTTCCATTTCAATATAATTGCTTGCACAGAGCTCCTTGGGATGTTTAAAGCTTGGGAAATATTTTTGTATCCAAATCCAGCTTTAAACTTCTCCTCAACAGTGTCTCAGACCTGCCTGTTGTGTTCCTTGGTCTTCATGATGCTCTCTGTACTTTGAACAGAACCCTGAGCAGGTGCATTTATACGGAGACTTGATTACACACAGGTGGATTCTATTTATCATCATCAGTCATTTGGGACAGCATTGGATCATTCAGAGATCCTCACTGAACTTCTGGAGTGAGTTTGCTGCACTGAAAGTAAAGGGGCCGAATAATATTGCACGCCCCACTTTTAAGTTTTTTATTTGTTAAAAACGTTTGACACATCCAATAAATTTCATTCCACTTCACGATTGTATCCCACTTGTTGTTGATTCTTCACAAAAAATTTTTATTTTATATTTTTATGTTTGAACCCTGAAATGTGGCAAGAGGTTGAAAAGTTCAAGGGGGCCGAGTACTTTCGCAAGGCACTGTATCTACGCCATTGGCAGGCGATTCATTCAGCCGTCGGGCTCTCACAAGCCATTGGCAGATGTTTCCAAACATGCCTTGTCAGGCATTCATCTAGCCACCTTGACCCCTTTCAGGTGCAGCCCATCTTCACCCAACCTGGCATCGGCCATCCACACATCTTCAGTCATAACTCAGATAAGCCCATTCGAGCCTAATCCATTAAAAGTTTTTGGTCTGAGTTTTTACTCCCCGCTCATCTCAGATCATCCATAACTAATCTTTTTCCTTCAGTTCAGCCTAAGCCTGGCCTAGGCCCTTTTGGGGGACGACGTACCTAATCATAATCCTAAGATGTTTATTCAAACCCACTTCATCCTCAGCTTTACGTCTTCCTCAGTGGTCCGAGCGGCAAAGAAATAATCTTTCATTAATAAATTATTTAACCGTCTTCTTGTTGTTTCTCCATTATGTGAGTCTTTCCAGGTTAAAATGGAGTTCAAACAAAAATTCAACATGGAAGACTCACCACCCTGTCTCGTCCAATCACTCCTCACTAGCTGCTCCAATCAATGGCAGGTCCGCACTCCTCCTCGGCCAATCATCTCCCATGGTATCACTTTTAAAGACCCTATGCATGGAACACCGCTCTTCTGCTGAGCTTTGACCCTCCTCCACCCCCTCTCCACTATAGGCTCCCAACTCCTTCCTTACAAATGCCTACACCACCACCAGGATCGGATCCCAGGGGTGGAATACGTACCTAATCATAATCATAAAATGTTTATTCAAACTCATTTCATCCTCAGCGTTCACATCTTCCTCAGGGGTCCGAGCTCCAAAGAAATAATCTTTCATTAATAAACTATTTAACCGTCTTCCTGTTGTTTCTCCATTATGTGAGTCTTTCCAGGTTGAAATACCATTATTCTGGTCCAAAAACCTTCACCTAACTAACAAGCACTATTCTACATAAAGGGGATAAAAATGACTACCTAACAATAATAATAAAAGAAAAATATATGCGCATTTAGTGTCTATGAAGATCAAACCATCAGTTTTATGGACAAAATGTGTAATTTGGGTTAAATGGAAAGAAATCCTTCTGGTGTGCCGATGTCTCGATTGCTGATTGCCCCAAATCTCGAACAAAGAGTCATAAAACTCGGGAACTCAGTGGAAAATCTCCAGTAATAAAACTGGAACAAAGGAGTGGCCAGTTGAGGCCCAGACTGCAGTTGCTTTGAATGAAAAACTTTTAAAAGTCCAACTTCTAACTCCTGGCTGATTTGGGATCAGCCAGACAAAACATGAACCACGCACGATTCAGCAACAAATCAAAACACAGTTCAGCATAAAATACTTCCATCAGTATTGCAACAAGTTAATACCTGAGATTAACTACAGGTCCTTAACTACATCACCTTAACTGCCTCATCCTGACCAGACCTCTAAATGCACCTATCTGGTTTAATATAAAAAGAACGAAATTACTTTGACGTTGATTTCTTCTCTCCACCGGTTGAGGATGGATCAGGTCTGATGAAAATGAGGAAAGGGGGAGATCACGCGTCCATGATCACCTAAAGAAAAAAAAAAACGGTAAACTTCTCATCCGTCCACGAGGGAAAAATATGAAGAACCGTTTGGTCAACTGAATCAACAAGGAGGAAAGTCATCTCCTTGGAAATTAAACCTCTGTAGGATTTTTACCTGCGCCAGGTGTCGGCATGGTCTTTGATTGGTATATGAATCTTCTGACCTTCTTGCATCGGACAGATTTCCAGCTTTCAAGCTCTTCTGGGAATGGCCGTGTGGAGCAAAAGTTCGCCTGCGAGCTTTTGTCTCTCCAGAAATGTGCCTCTGTTGCGTCGTCCCGTGAGACAAGCTGGAAATGGCAACGAAACTTTATATTCGGTGGATTTATAATCCCGGTGACATCAGAACTGCAATGTCTGTTGAGCTGCGCATGTCAAAATGTGCGACCAAAATGGATGACTCCAACAACTGTCTCTCCCTGGCCGGCCAAGGATAAATTTGACTCACTAGTGTCTTAATTTTATACCTTCTCTGAGTTTATCAGTGTGTCTAACTCTGACAGAGCTAAACGAGTCTATCAGCGCCATGTTGCATACATCAGCCCCCCATACAGGGTAAATATGAGAGGAAATACAGGCTAGAAAAGTTTTTGAGTAATAGCCCCAACATCTAACTAATCAGCAATGTTTGTGTAATACTCAGGTCCAGTCATTTTGAAAGTTTCTCTGCAGAGTGCATCTCAGTAGCCACAGGAGGTCAGTTTAATTGGCTGGAGAGCAAACTGAAATACTTCATCGGTTTCAGGAGCTTACCAAAGGACGACATCCAACATTTGGATCATTAAAGACCAGAAAATGCTGCATTATCAGGTTTAATCTTAACACAAGATAAAAAAGAAAGGTTTGTGTAAGAGATCAGGCTGTTAAAAAATTTAAGGGAACCGTAGCAACTCTTCACCTAAAGCTTAATTTTATTCCACCCTGGATTTATCCATCCATGTTTGTCCCTCATATGTACAGGTCCTTAAAATATTAGTATATTGTGATAAAGTTCATTATTTTCCATAATGTCATGATGAAAATTTAACATTCATATGTTTTAGATTCATTGCACACTAACTGAAATATTTCAGGTCTTTTATTGTCTTAATACGGATGATTTTGGCATACAGCTCATGAAAACCCAAAATTCCTATCTCACAAAATTAGCATATTTCATCCGACCAATAAAAGAAAAGTGTTTTTAATACAAAAAACGTCAACCTTCAAATAATCATGTACAGTTATGCACTCAATACTTGGTCGGGAATCCTTTGGCAGAAATGACTGCTTCAATGCGGCGTGGCATGGAGGCAATCAGCCTGTGGCACTGCTGAGGTCTTATGGAGGACCAGGATGCTTCGATAGCGGCCTTTAGCTCATCCAGAGTGTTGGGTCTTGAGTCTCTCAACGTTCTCTTCACAATATCTCACAGATTCTCTATGGGGTTCAGGTCAGGAGAGTTGGCAGGCCAATTGAGCACAGTGATACCATGGTCAGTAAACCATTTACCAGTGGTTTTGGCACTGTGAGCAGGTGCCAGGTCGTGCTGAAAAATTAAATCTTCATCTCCATAAAGCTTTTCAGCAGATGGAAGCATGAAGTGCTCCATAATCTCCTGATAGCTAGCTGCATTGACCCTGCCCTTGATAAAACACAGTGGACCAACACCAGCAGCTGACACGGCACCCAGACCATCATTGACTGTGGGTACTTGACACTGGACTTCTGGCATTTTGGCATTTCCTTCTCCCCAGTCTTCCTCCAGACTCTGGCACCTTGATTTCTGAATGACATGCAGAATTTGCTTTCATCCGAAAAAAGTACTTTGGACCACTGAGCAACAGTCCAGTGCTGCTTCTCTGTAGCCCAGGTCAGGCGCTTCTGCCACTGTTTCTTGTTCAAAAGTGGCTTGACCTGGGGAATGCGGCATCTGTAGCCCATTTCCTGCACACGCCTGTGCACGGTGGCTCTGGATGTTTCTACTCCAGACTCAGTCCACTGCTTCCGCAGGTCCCCCAAGGTCTGGAATCGGCCCTTCTCCACAATCTTCCTCAGGGTCCGGTCACCTCTTCTCGTTGTGCAGCGTTTTCTGCCACACTTTTTCCTTCCCACAGACTTCCCACTGAGGTGCCTTGATACAGCACTCTGGGAACAGCCTATTCGTTCAGAAATGTCTTTCTGTGTCTTACCCTCTTGCTTGAGGGTGTCAATAGTGGCCTTCTGGACAGCAGTCAGGTCGGCAGTCTTACCCATGATTGGGGTTTTGAGTGATGAACCAGGCTGGGAGTTTTAAAGGCCTCAGGAATCTTTTGCAGGTGTTTAGAGTTAACTCGTTGATTCAGATGATTAGGTTCATAGCTCGTTTAGAGACCCTTTTAATGATATGCTAATTTTGTGAGATAGGAATTTTGGGTTTTCATGAGCTGTTTGCCAAAATCATCCGTATTAAGACAATAAAAGACCTGAAATATTTCAGTTAGTGTGCAATGAATCTAAAATATATGAATGTTAAATTTTCATCATGACATTATGGAAAATAATGATCTTTATCACAAAATGCTAATATTTTGAGAAGGACCTGTACTGTAAGTGGAAAAAGTGGAACTTCTGAATCCTCCAGGAGCCTTTTAATGTTTTTAAGAAGAGCCTGCTGTGCCTGAGTAAAAGCAACCAGGAGGAACTTACTTAACAGCAAACACAGCAGCAAGAAGAGGAGATTTTATCTCTCCATTCAGGTAACCAGGTTATCATTTATTACTAACTATCATTTGAAAGCAAATACTGACCATTTTACATACAATAACCCAATAAGGATGTCCAATAATGTTGTATGATAATTTAAGATTTGAAGTGCAAATTCACCCTGTATTTCCATCTCCTGTTTCAAAAACGAAAGATAAATCAAACTGAGTCCATAAATGCTGCTGCCCTGAGTTTGAGCCTTGCTGTTATCTGCAACCAACACCTCAGTACATGAATAAATCAAGCTCACTTGAGATTTTAGCAGGATTCGTTCAGCCACATTTGCTCCACTATCAGGCCCGGTTCAGCAAACATCCATTATGCTGCACAAACTGCTCAGACAACATCTGGAAAACAGTGATCCATCTTCAGCTTCCTAAGGATCCAAGTCAAAGAGAACAAATTCATCCTAAATAGATGACTAAACACGACACCTTCCACCAACAAGTCATCCTACAATCAAACTCTGACTGGTTTATCATTTCCCTGATTATTCAGATATGTTACTGAGATCACTTAGTAAGCAGAGCCATGCATCCTTAGAAAATAAGCTGAAAATATTCTAGAACCATTTTATATTTTTATTCTTTTTTCTTAAGTCAAGTGCAAAAGGAGCCTCAAGTCTTTCATCTAAAGTCCAAGTCAAGTTTGAAGCGTTTGAAGGGAAATTCAAGGGAAGGCAGACGCTTTTTAAAAAGGTAGTTTCTTGTCGCAAGACAACTTGTTTAAGTCTGAGGGACAAGTTGAAGACTTAAGTCTTTGAAGGGCAAATCCAAATCAAGTCTCAAGTCTATTGGGGGCAAGTCATTTCATCCCAAGCCCAACTCCCAAGATTGTCTTCCTTACTCCAAGTTGTCTCGAGTCTTTGAGGTGCAAATCCTGGTTATATCTCTAGTCTCTTTTCTCATGTCAGGTCTCTCAGGTCAGGTCCAAGTCAAATATGTTGTTCCAAGTCCAAGCTAAGTCTCCAGCTTGTTTGTCCCAAGTACAACTTGTAAGTTAAGTTTCTAATGACTGAAAGTAACACCATCTCACTAGATGCTATGCAGGTTAGGAACATTTATCATTTTCACTTCTAACATCTAATTTAAAACACAGACATTTAACAACCTTCTATTTATCAGAAAATCTGAGTTTTACATATAAAAACATGAAAGGAACTGATGTGAAAACTGAAAATGTGGAACTGTGTCCCATCAGACATGCATTTTTGTGCTGGATGAATTCTGTCGTTACTTATATCACCAATTAGAAGGTGAGACAACCGTGGCCACAGTGGTAGAGTTTCGTTCTGTAACCGGTGGGTTGCTGTTATTATGCCTTTACACTCTCAGTGAGGTTTATATGTGGATCTGAAAAACCTGCAGAATGAAACCTTTTTTCACTGATGTTGCTTGCTTGGTGTAAAACCCACATGCCACATGCCATTACACAAGTGAAGCAGTCATGTAATTATTTCTGGTTCCCATCCTGACCCAGAAAGGATGTGCATGTGATTAAAACATTTTCAGACAGGTCCTCCACTTTGTAATATTTATAAATGTCTCGGCTTAAGTTTTCTGAGCACCATGGCCTTCTTGCTTTGCAGCATTTTTAGCCTTCATCTTTGCTTGGCCGTGTCAGAGGCCTGGGAGGTTGGGAATGGAGAGAATTACAAAAGACACCGCTGGCCATTTTGTGAAAAGTCTAACCTGACATGTGGCATTCTCCCCTAATTCCTGAGTACAATGTGTGATCATGGCTGGCCAGGAGCTTTTAAAGCTCACTGAGAAACCGGTGACACAGCACATATGAATGATTAAAGCTGGGCTTCCAGCTTCAAACCCACCATGTGTTCTTCTAGGCCAGGAAAATTTGCTCTTTCTTTCATTGTATATGACCTGGATGAAAGAAACAGGGATCTCTCAAGACATTTCTTCTCAGATCAGAATCAGAATCAGAATCAGAATCAGAATCAGAAAAGCTTTATTGCCAAGTACGTTTTTGGACATACAAGGAATTTGTTTTGGCGTAGTCGGTGCAATACAGTACAAATTAAACAGTACAAACATATCTACAATATAATATAAATATAAGTGCACAGTTTTAAGTGAGTGAGAGTAAATATAGAGCAGTATAAGATGCAAGAGCAATACAACAGTGCAGGTGATCATTGTGCAAGTAAAGCAGGAGTCCAAGCTGAGCGTTAATGTAACTCATAGAGTTACAGGTTACAGGTGTCCTGTCAGCAAAAAAAGGGGGGGTGTGGGGGAAAGGGGGAATGTCAGGGTGGTTTCCGGGCTTTGTTAACCAGGCTGGTGGCAGATGGGAAAAAACTGTTCTTGTGGCGTGAGGTTTTGGTCCGGATGGACCGCAGCCTCCTGCCAGAGGGGAGAGTCTCAAAGAGTCTGTGACCGGGGTGGGAGGGATCAGCCAGAATCTTCCCTGCCCGCTTCAGGGTCCTGGAGGTGTACAGTTCCTGGAGCGACAGTAGACTGCAGCCAATCACCTTCTCAGCAGACCGAATGACACGCTGCAGCCTGCCCTTATCCTTGGCTGTAGCAGCGGCGTACCAGATGGTGATGGAGGAGGTGAGGATGGACTCAATGATGGCTGTGTAGAAGTGCACCATCATAGTCTTTGGCAGGTTGAATTTCTTCAGCTGCCGCAGGAAGAACATCCTCTGCTGGGCTTTCTTGATGAGGGAGCTGATGTTTGGCTCCCACTTGAGATCCTGGGAGATGATGGTTCCCAGGAAGCGGAAAGATTCCACAGTGTCAATTGTGGAGTCACAGAGGGTGATGGGGGCAGGTGGGGCTGGGTTCTGCCTGAAGTTCACAACCATCTCCACTGTCTTTAGAGCGTTGAGCTCAAGGCTGTTCTGGCTGCACCAGTCCAACAGATGGTCCACTTCCCATCTGTACGCGGACTCGTCACCATCAGAGATGAGTCCGATCAGGGTGGTGTCGTCCGCAAACTTCAGAAGCTTGACAGACTGGTGACTGGAGGTGCAGCTGGTGGTGTACAGGGAGAAGAGCAGAGGAGAGAGAACACAGCCTTGGGGGGAACCGGTGCTGATGGTCAGGGAGTCAGAGACGTGCTTCCCCAGCCTCACGCGCTGCTTCCTGTCAGACAGGAAGTCAGTGATCCACCTGCAGGTGGAGTCGGGCACACTCAGCTGGGAGAGCTTCTCCTGTAGCAGAACTGGGACGATGGTGTTGAAGGCAGAGCTGAAATCCACAAACAGGATCCTGGCGTAGGTTCCTGTGGAGTCCAGGTGCCGGAGGATGAAGTGAAGGGCTAGGTTGACTGCATCATCTACAGACCTGTTGGCTCTGTAGGCAAACTGCAGGGGGTCCAGGAGGGGGTCGGTGATGTCTTTTAGGTGTGAGATGGAAAAATACATAGAAAAGCGTCACACTGAGCTGAAGAAAAGATGTCTTTCAGAATTGGAATTTGTACAAAATACTTCGTCCTTCAGTCATATTTTATAAATTTTCTTTATTCTTTTACGCCAAAGAATTTTAGGTTTTGTAAGAGGAAATATAAGAGATACAACATTGTAACATTCTGTGTGTTACGTTCACAGCATTTCTTATTTTTGGTTGGCCTGGTCTGCACATTTCAGCTGTTTGTATCTGTAGCTTTGTACAGTGACATTTAGGAGAACATGGGCCCCTCAGCTAAGGGCAGTATGGTCCCCAAACCATACAGATTATAGCAGATTAGTAGTTAAATTATATTCATCAAGCTTTAGTTAATTTATTGTAGATTTTCTCTAAACAGAGTCAGAATCACTCAAACCTGCTAATGAGTGGTACTGAAGGTATTTTACCTTGAGAAGCCCTGTTCCCTTCTGGTCAGTGATCAGGACTCAGTGCAGATGACCATTTCTCTTTTTGCTGCAGGCTCTGATTAGTTTAACTGCTCTCTTTGACAGAACAATGCCCAGAAATAGCTCCATTTCTGAACAACTGCAGATCCCAGGATCATCCCGTCAGACAACGCTGCATCAGTGAATGTGAATGCCGTTTGGACCCAATGGCGAGAAGGATGCTTTGACAAGTAAACATGTTTCTTTCAAACTTTAGAGCACGGTCAAACATGGTGGTAGCAGCATCATGCTGTGGGACTAATTTGCTTATAGCACTTGAAATAACAAAAGGACTCCATTCAGTTCTTTAACTTCACCTCAAATCTGCAGTTGTACATTTAGAGCTAACAAAGCTGGGTGATCAAACAGAACAATGTTAACATTACAATAACTCCTCATAATCTACAGGTTTGACTGGTGGCTCATAAGTTTTAGGAAAGTGTTTAACAGATAAGACGGACGCGTTATGTGACTGTAAAGGCCTGAAGCTGCTGCACACAACCAGCTTGTACCCTTGAGAAGTATTTCCTGGTTCCTTGCTGCGCTGCAGAGCTGGCCCGGGCTCATTTCCAAACACAACTGGGTTAATGCAGGGCTGCTCGATTAAGAAAAAAATATAATCATAAATATTTTTGGAAAATATTGAAAGATGATCTGAAACAGTGATTTTTTTTTTTTTGCATTTAATGAGCACTGATGCTTTGAACATGAAATGTCCATCTTGTCAAATTTCCCCTTAAAAATAAAGTCAGTCAGTCATTTTCTACCGCTTCTTCCATAGTGGGTCACAGGGAAGCTGGTGCCTATCTCCAGCAGTCTATGGGTGAGAGGTGGGGTACACCCTGGACAGGTCGCCAGTCCATCGCAGGGCAACACACAAACAACCATGCACACACCCATTCATACACCTAAGGGCAATTTAGAGTTACCAATTAACCTAACAGGCATGTTTTTGGACTGTGGGAGGAAGCCGGAGTACCCGGTGAGAACCCACGCATGCACAGGGAGAACATGCAAACTCCATGCAGAAAGACCCCAGGCCGGGAATCGAACCCAGGACCTTCTTGCTGCAAGGCAACAGTGCTACCAACTGCACCACCGTGCAGCCCTAAAAATAAAGTATTTATTCAAATGAATTATTTATAAAAATAAACACAAATGAAATCAGCATTATAGCCTTAACAGGAAAATAAAACCCTGAACTAAAAATACACTGGAAAATATAATAAATTACCAAAAAAAAAACTACTGGAAAATAAGTAACAGTCACCAAAATGATAAATAAATACATATTTTGACCAAACATTTTGATCCAAGTTTAGTGCAGCTTCAGAAAGATCTTTCACATTTCTTTAAATTTAGGCAGAAATAAACTAAAAACCCATTTCAGTCACTTTCTGCATGATTTGCTTTTTTTTTTTTTTCAGATTTGTTGTGCTGCTGAGTGGTGCAAACACCACCAAGCAACAAATCTTCATCATCTGTTAAGTCCATGTCCCTGCTGCCTCTTTTGCAGGTGTTTTCCCAGATTTTCCCTTCATTTCATTTTTTTGCAGTTATGGTCGATTCTCTACAGCAGGATGCTTGGTCCCGTTCATGCATCAACTCATACCCGGCAGGGGGACGTTTCACCACTCTTCTCCTCTTTCTGCCATCTTTACTTGCACTATGTTTTCACACCAGGTTCAGGCTTGGAAATGGAGGAGGCATGGAGGACTTTACATCATTAGAGCATCCTTTCAGAGCAGAATATGCCAAAATAATAAAAAATATTTATTTTATTTAGAGATTATGTTGTGGTTGTGATTGTTTGGAGCTTAAATCCAAACTAACTGATAAGTGTGACTAATTTCTTTAGTTTAGTGTTGTGGAGAGCAGCAGTCGGTTCACGTCAGTCAGAAAGCTTTCTTATGTTCTAACACTGATCAGGATATTGATTTGAACTTATTCTCATGCACTTCTAATTGGCTGGTATATGTAATATTAAGCCAGTTTCCTGCATCAGACCAGTTCTATGTCAATAAAGTTGGACATTTACTGTCCTTTAAACTTTTCAGCAAGTTGAAGCATTTTGATGGACCTTCCCACCAAGAACTGCTTGGGAAAGTGATCTCACAGGAGCTTTCTATTTTAAAGATGTTTGCTAAACAGGCAATTTAATGGTTTATTGATGTGAGCACTACTTCTTCATGTTCCTCATCCTAAAAACAACATTATTGGAACCCTAAACTCTGAAAAACCTACTTTCTAAATGCAATTAAAGTACCCAGTTAGAAACACCACAGAATCAATTATGGGTCAGCATGTATGCAAATGACTCGTCACTGAAGCATTAAATTGGTAGAAAGTGTCTGAATTAAAATAATCTAAAATAACTCTGAACCTGATGTAGTTACCAGACCTCCATCTGTTGTCTTCATGGTGTGAAGATGGAAAAAATCATTTTAATCAAACCTATATACAGTTATGCTAAAATAAAAGTACACCCTCTGTAAATAATTGGGTTTTACATATAGTGACATATTCCAACTGATCTGATCTCTACCAGGTTCTAAAATTATTTAACATTAATTAACTAACGACAAAGCCAAACTGGAAACCAATTACACCCCTGCTATTTCCCTGGGATTTAAGCTGATCAGATGCTCTGGTTAACTGATCATCCTCTAAGTGGGCACCTCTGTAAATGCAGCAGTTTTGCTGCATATATATGTTTGTTAACACAATGCCAAGACAGAAAGCCATCAGGAATAAACTCGAAGAAGCAACTGCTGCTGTCCGTCAACTTGGGAAGGGTCATAAGTTCATCTTCACACAACCTAGAGTCCATCATCTTCCCAGGAGTGGATGTCCTAGCAGATTCAGCCCAAGGTCAGAGCGTGAAGCTCATAGAAATGACCAAAAAGCCAAGAGCTCCATCTCAGACTGTATAGTACCCAGTTAGCAGGTTAAAGATTAAAAGTCATGACAGGACAGTTAGAAAAACACTGAACCAGTATGGCTACTTGGAAGGGTTGAAGGAGAAAGCCTCCTCTCTCAAGGAAAAGGAGGGCAGCAGGACTTAGGTTAGCAAAGCTGCATCTGAATGAAGGACATGACTTCTGGGACAATGTCCTCTGGACAGATGAGACCAATGTGAGGATGTTTGACCCTAATGGAAAGAAACCATGTTGGAAGAATACCAAACACAGAAGATCAGCACAAACACCTAATACCAACTGCCATGCATGGGGGTGGAGGGGTTAAGGTGTGGCAGCCATAGGATCATCACACCTTGCTGTCTTTTAATTAAATCAGCAACTCTACTGTACATAAGCAAATAAATATAGAAAACAATATGTAATGATAATAAATATCATTTTGTCCAGAGGACAATGATGAAGTAATCTTCTTATAGGAGATGAAACAGCTCTAAGTGTCAGGATCTGTGCTTTGTCTGTTTGTTTGGTGCCTTTACTGTGCTTAGCCCCTAGATGACGTGGAACCTGGAGGACAGGTGACAGGTGTTCATCATTCCCTTGATTACCTGCTGAGGAGTTTATAAGGAGGAGGCTGCCAGCAACTCACTGCCAGTGTTGTCTCTTAGTGGTACAGCTCAAGCCACATTACCTTGTCTTGTTCTTGCCTTGAACTTTTAGTAATTTGAATTCTGTTACCTTGCAGGATTACCTGAACCTGACCTTGCCTTGTCGTGTGGAACTCTGCCTGGATTAACAACTTCTGGAAAGAAGCTATCCAGCTCCATGAGCAAAGACTCTAACCACTCGTTACTTCATTGGACCTCACCGGTTGGCAGCCTCCTGATTTCTTCGCTCCTTGGATTACCACTCAAGAACCCTGTCCACCCTCCTCCTTCCACTGCGCCAACTTCTAAAAACCCTGGACTGTCTTATCATTCTGGCACACCATTATCCACCATCATCTACCTCACGGGTAAACAACTATTTGGTCTCTCTGCTCCTCCACCCTCTGGCGGATCATTCCATCATCCCAGTAAGGCTGAATTATTATTCTTTAGTTTTTGACCCTGAGTTTTCCCTGCTTACCATTCTGTTTATTTTACAGTTGGTTTCCCGGTTCCAGTTTCCCTGCCCACGGCACTACACTGTAAATAAACTCTTCACCGAAAAACTTTGTCTCCTGAATTGCTTTCTGCATGTGGGTCAAATCCGTTAAAACCAATATGACACTAAGGTCCCTGCCCAACTACTCGGTGAGACTCCTGGGCCAGGAGTGGTCACTTCTCCGGCCTGTAGTCAGTCTCCATGGTAACCAGCTGTAGCATCCAATAGTTAGCAGTTGTCTCCACTACCTCCATTACTGCTTTGGATCCAGAATTAATCCACAGAGATCTAAGAAAACAACAGTCAGACAGAACCACTGCTGCTACATGCTGCCAGATCATGGGATGGACTACAGGTTTATTATTTTGGTTTCTTCAAGTTTCATAAATGATGTTTTATTTAGTCCTAATTCGTAAGATTTTAGAGTGAAAGCTGGTGTACTCTATGACTGAGTTTTACCGTTAACGAGAAATGTTTGTGTCTATTTCAAAAAGTTAGCTAGGAGCTGAGGCCAAACTTTGACCAAGAGTTTCCCTTCTATGTGTTGAATGAGACGTAGGGGTCAGCATGAGCAGCAGGAACATGGTGGGAAAGAACATGTGAAGAACCACAACTTGGAACGTTATGAGGGAAAAAGATGAAGGTTGAGCTTTAGAGAGAAACAATAAGCTCTCATGACTTCAGAAATGGCTGGGATAGATTTCAAGTTCAACTCAATTATGATTAGATTCAAAATTGTGACGAATCTTTACTTTTATACTTAGTTGTGACATTTGCTACAGATGGTTGTTTTACACAACGAAGCCAGTTGTAGAAATATAGTGCCAGCGGTATTTATCGGCACCCCTCTGTTCAGATGAACCCCGCATATATTGCAGCAACAGAATCTCAATGTCAAAATGTAGAAAATTCTACTTTATTTTGAGAACATTTTGCTTGAGGGAGGGAAATCCTACTTTCAGAAATAATATCAAAGAAATAATTAAAATCACTGGTGGCATATTTATTGGTTCCTCTAATCATTTTTTTTTTAAATAAGCTTAATTGGAACATATTTTAAAATTAATACTTATTTTTTAAGTTGGTCAAGTATCTATGTGAAAAAGAGTCAAATGTCAAAACTGGAAAGACAAGAGTACATTTCCAGACAATGTCTTCTTCAACAAGTCAACGATCTGCTAAAAGAAAACAATCTACCAAAGGTGGCCATATCTAAACCAGCTGGACAAACGAGGCTGTAGGAGAACACCAGTTTATCCTGCTTCTCGTTCAGGGAGGACGACTGTTATGGAGGTAAAATAACTGCAGCATAGGGTGGCATCTCTGGGCCACAGACTCTGTCCTACCATCACAAACATAAACATGTGGTTTTGCTAAACTCTACTGAGACTTTAACTGGAACTGGGAGCTTTGGTTGGATGAGACTCAGATTGAGCTTTTCAGCAACAGAAGCTTCAGGTAGATCTGCTGTGACACAAAAGATAAATATTTTAAAAAGCACCTGATATCCACTGTGCAGTACAGTGGAGGATGCTCTCTGTTTCCTGGTACAGAGCCTGCTTACAATGAGCCCCTGCTAGAAGACTGGACCTGGGAAATGAAAGAAGTCCCTTTCAAATTAATAGCTGTTTCTTTTCCAAAATGAAAGCATTTGGACTTGTGCACAGAATTAAAAGTTAATGCCTGTTTGATTCCCAGTTTTCCTGCAGGCCAGTCATCTGAAGGGCTCTAAAATGCATAACTTCACTACATTCAGTTCATTCTGTGGTGGCACTGTACAGCCAAACAGCACACACCTATGACCGCCTCCAAGAGGCTCACCGTCATTGATACAGCATTTCAAACACACACGTTACACCAAAGTGTTGCACAGGAGAAACAATTTTCAAACATAAACAGGACGTATTTTTGCAATCAATATGAGGTTTTCAGATGTCATCAGAAATTAGACAGTATTTGATAATATATATACAGGTCCTTCTCAAAATATTAGCATATTGTGATAAAGTTCATTATTTTCCATAATGTCATGATGAAAATTTAACATTCATATATTTTAGATTCATTGCACACTAACTGAAATATTTCAGGTCTTTTATTGTCTTAATACGGATGATTTTGGCATACAGCTCATGAAAACCCAAAATTCCTATCTCACAAAATTAGCATATCATTAAAAGGGTCTCTAAACGAGCTATGAACCTAATCATCTGAATCAACGAGTTAACTCTAAACACCTGCAAAAGATTCCTGAGGCCTTTAAAACTCCCAGCCTGGTTCATCACTCAAAACCCCAATCATGGGTAAGACTGCCGACCTGACTGCTGTCCAGAAGGCCACTATTGACACCCTCAAGCAAGAGGGTAAGACACAGAAAGACATTTCTGAACGAATAGGCTGTTCCCAGAGTGCTGTATCAAGGCACCTCAGTGGGAAGTCTGTGGGAAGGAAAAAGTGTGGCAGAAAACGCTGCACAACGAGAAGAGGTGACCGGACCCTGAGGAAGATTGTGGAGAAGGGCCGATTCCAGACCTTGGGGGACCTGCGGAAGCAGTGGACTGAGTCTGGAGTAGAAACATCCAGAGCCACCGTGCACAGGCGTGTGCAGGAAATGGGCTACAGGTGCCGCATTCCCCAGGTCAAGCCACTTTTGAACCAGAAACAGCAGCAGAAGCGCCTGACCTGGGCTACAGAGAAGCAGCACTGGACTGTTGCTCAGTGGTCCAAAGTACTTTTTTCGGATGAAAGCAAATTCTGCATGTCATTCGGAAATCAAGGTGCCAGAGTCTGGAGGAAGACTGGGGAGAAGGAAATGCCAAAATGCCAGAAGTCCAGTGTCAAGTACCCACAGTCAGTGATGGTCTGGGGTGCCGTGTCAGCTGCTGGTGTTGGTCCACTGTGTTTTATCAAGGGCAGGGTCAATGCAGCTAGCTATCAAGAGATTTTGGAGCACTTCATGCTTCCATCTGCTGAAAAGCTTTATGGAGATGAAGATTTCATTTTTCAGCACGACCTGGTACCTGCTCACAGTGCCAAAACCACTGGTAAATGGTTTACTGACCATGGTATCACTGTGCTCAATTGGCCTGCCAACTCTCCTGACCTGAACCACATAGAGAATCTGTGGGATATTGTGAAGAGAACGTTGAGAGACTCAAGACCCAACACTCTGGATGAGCTAAAGGCCGCTATCGAAGCATCACGGGCCTCCATAAGACCTCAGCAGTGCCACAGGCTGATTGCCTCCATGCCACGCCGCATTGAAGCAGTCATTTCTGCAAAAGGATTCCTGACCAAGTATTGAGTGCATAACTGTACATGATTATTTGAAGGTTGACGTTTTTGTATTAAAAACACTTTTCTTTTATTGGTCGGATGAAATATGCTAATTTTGTGAGATATGAATTTTGGGTTTTCATGAGCTGTATGCCAAAATCATCCGTATTAAGACAATAAAAGACCTGAAATATTTCAGTTAGTGTGCAATGAATCTAAAATATATGAATGTTAAATTTTCATCATTACATTATGGAAAATAATGAACTTTATCACAATATGCTAATATTTTGAGAAGGACCTGTATATATATATATGTTTGGGGGAATCAGAGGCTCCACAAACTCAACCCCTCTTCAGCAGCTTCCAGAAAGACTGGATTGATGGATGAACTGAGTTATCAAGGGAAAGTTAAATGTCTGCTGTGAAAAATGTTTCTCATCTCTCTGTTTCCCGATTCCTGATGCCTTTAGAGAGAGATTCAAACCTGGCATTTAGGGATTTCAGTCTATTTTTCTATCATTAATCTACATAAACTAAACTATTTTAGCCTGAAAATCACCTAACCAATCCTGAAATGTTTGGAACCATGTTTCAGACACACATTAACAATGAAACTGTGAGGAGCTGATAAATGAGGATTTCCAAGTTTGTTTTGTTGGAGGGTATTTATCAGAACCATCTGTCTTCTGGATTTTCATCCCAGAAGGTATAATGTTGCTGAATGGTCCTGATGTTCACAGCCACTCTCTGGCATGTGAAGACAGAATAAATCCAACAGCCTCCCCAGTCACCAGAGCCAAACAGACTAAACCATGCAGTGTCATACATGGGAATACTTACTCGTACTCGCTGTACTTCCAAGAAAACGGCTCTTTGGAAGGACTTCTCCCAAATAGCCAGGTCGGTGGCCAGCTCCACCCGGAAGGTGTGACTCTGACCATGGCCGACCAGAATGCTGAAGCAAAGCGACTCTCTGTCCTGCTGCTCAGGAGAATGCTCCAAGCCCAGGTAGAGCCTCGCCTGGAGCCAGCAGTCCTCTGTCATCCACAGCTGCAGCAAAAACATCATTTCATCAAGCTCAGGCCATCTTTTCTTCTTGTCAAGTTATAATCAGAGCATGAAATCTGGTTTTAATTTCTGTCACACTGTAAATCTTGATTTATGGATCCAACCATGTTCAGTGAAACATTACTCAGTCTGCTGAGAAAACACAGAGAAGGGGAAAATGACACTGATCCCACTTTTAACAACACTAACACAACAGCAATCTGCAACATACCTTATGAACCTTGAAAAGAACCTCATAGAGGTTATACGTTGTTTCAGCTTGTTCCCAGTCAGTGGCACCAATCTAAGAACATCAAAAAGAGTTTGATGAGAAGGCTGTGCATTAAACAAGCTTTCCTGCACTCATTCGAAGCTCCGTCTAATCCAAAAACAAAATGCAAATGAAAATTAGGCAGGAATGACTGATGCTTTCAGGAATCTGTGTGGATCCATCCTGTTCGCACCCTGCATGGGGAGAAAGTTAATCACATTACCCACAAAAGCTGCAGAAAGGGGACAGGATATTACAGTAAACACAAAGAGTTAACTCAGATTATGAACCACATAAAATATGTTTTAATTCATGGAAAATTTAGATCTGACACAGTAGGAAAGCATGAGCCACCGGCCTGATTTGATCTAATATCTGACCAACAGTGACATCACTTGTGGATCAGACATCAGGCTAAGACATCTGATCCATTCATGGATCCAGAATCCTTGGTCCTCAGCTGCTGGAGGTAAGGTTGACTCATCTTACTCTGTATGAATGGACAGCTTATTTTATAGCTATGTAAGGTGGGCCGCTCCATTTTTAGCTCACAGGTTCTCCCCAAATTTAGCCTCACCAACAAAGTTAAAAGTCAGGCTTGGTTTGCTCATGTCATCAACTAACCACCATTATTTGCTGACACCACCAGCTCAAAAACAGCTAAATGTTCAAGTAGTAGGATCAGAACATCTGCAAACATCATTAAAACCTTTGGGTCAATGCTATTTACTCCTCATGGGTCTAAAGCTCCCTTATTTTGGGTTTTATATGGTTTATTTGACCTGTTTTCCCAGTGTGGAATAATGACAAAACTGTGATGATTTTGCCTTTCACTTTTTTAAGGTGAAAGGCATGTTCAAACATGAATCAAGTGGTTGTCCATGTAAGGATTATGATTATTGATTAATTAAATCATAATTTGAAAAATTTTTATTTCTTAACCAAAAATCATTACTTACAAATAGAAATCAGAGATGTCCTCTGGTGTGGTGATTGTGGTCTCAAAGCTCTTTAATAATTATTAATTATTAACCAAACCACCAACTGTCACTGTTTATTCAACCACTTCACTGAAGGTGGAGGAACTTTGACGTTGTTTTGACAGATAAATCATTCTTCTATTAATTATATATATGAAGATTTATTGAATCCAAATAATTCTGATATACCATTATTCTGGTCCAAAAACCTTCACCTAACTAACAAACACTATTCTACACAAAGGGAATAACAATGACTACCTAACAATAATAATAAAAGAAAAATATATATATGCATTTAGTGTCTATGAAGATCAAACCAGTAGTTTTATGGACAAAATGTGTAATTTGGGTTAAATGGAAAGAAATCCTCCTGTCGTGTTGATGTCTCGATCGCAGCGATCAGCTGATAAACTATGAGGCCACGCCCCTTTAGCCACAACCAGTTGATCGCCCCAAATCTTGATAAAGGGTCATAAACTCTGAGGCGGGAACCCAGTGGAAAATCTCCAGTAATAAAACTGGAACAAAGAGAGGTCGGACGAGGCCCAGACCGCAGTTGCTGGGAATGAAAAACTTTTTAAAGTCCAACTTCTAACTTCTGGCTGATTCGAGATCAGCCGGACAAACATGAACCACGCAGCAGCAAATCAAAACACAGCTCAGCATAAAATTCTTCCATCAGTATTGCAACAAGTTAATACCTGAGATGAACTACAGGTGATCCTACATCACCTTAACTGCCTCATCCTGACCAGACCTCTAAATGCACCTATCCGGTTTAATATGAAAAGAACCAAATTACTTGGAGCTTGATTTCGTCTCTCCACCGGTTGAGGATGGATCAGGTCTGATGAAAAGGAGGGGAGGGGGGGATGACGCGTCCGTGATCAAATTATGAAAACAAAACGGTAATTTCTCATCCATCCAGGAGGGGAAAAGATGAAGAACCGGGTGTCGGCGTGGTCTTCGATCGGTAAATAAATCCTCTGATCTTCTCGTATCAGACAGATTTCCAGCTTTCAAGCTCTTCCAGGAAAGGCCTTGTGGAGCAAAGGTTCACCTGCGAGCTTTTGTCTCTCCAGATATGCGCCTCCGATGCGCTGTCCTGTGAGACAGGCGGGAAATGGCAACGAAACTCTGCATCTCAGCCGGGTTATGCTCCCAGTGACGTCAGAGCTGCAACGTCTGTTGAGCTGCGTGTGTCAAAATGTGCGACCAATATGGATGACCCCAACATCCCTCCTAGGTTCGAAGGGTGTGATTAATCGCAGTCTCTGAAGCTACTGGGTCCATCCATCATAGGAGCTGAGTCTCAATGATCCATGATCCGTGAAGAAGCAAAAGAAGTAAAAAATCAAAAATACAGGTCCTTCTCAAAATATTGGCATTTATTGTGATAAAGTTCATTATTTTCCATAATGTAATGATGAAAATTTAACATTCATATATTTTAGATTCATTGCACACTAACTGAAATATTTCAGGTCTTTTATTGTCTTAATACGGATGATTTTGGCATACAGCTCATGAAAACCCAAAATTCCTATCTCACAAAATTAGCATATTTCATCCGACCAATAAAAGAAAAGTGTTTTTAATACAAAAAACGTCAACCTTCAAATAATCATGTACAGTTATGCACTCAATACTTGGTCGGGAATCCTTTTGCAGAAACGACTGCTTCAATGCGGCGTGGCATGGAGGCAATCAGCCTGCGGCACTGCTGAGGTCTTATGGAGGCCCAGGATGCTTCGATAGCGGCCTTTAGCTCATCCAGAGTGTTGGGTCTTGAGTCTCTCAATGTTCTCTTCACAATATCCCACAGATTCTCTATGGGTTTCAGGTCAGGAGAGTTGGCAGGCCAATTGAGCACAGTGATACCATGGTCAGTAAACCATTTACCAATGGTTTTGGCACTGTGAGCAGGTGCCAGGTCGTGCTGAAAAATGAAATCTTCATCTCCATAAAGCTTTTCAGCAGATGGAAGCATGAAGTGCTCCAAAATCTCCTGATAGCTAGCTGCATTGACCCTGCCCTTGATAAAACACAGTGGACCAACACCAGCAGCTGACACGGCACCCCAGACCATCACTGACTGTGGATACTTGACACTGGACTTCTGGCATTTTGGCATTTCCTTCTCCCCAGTCTTCCTCCAGACTCTGGCACCTTGATTTCCGAATGACATGCAGAATTTGCTTTCATCCGAAAAAAGTACTTTGGACCACTGAGCAACAGTCCAGTGCTGCTTCTCTGTAGCCCAGGTCAGGCACTTCTGCCACTGTTTCTGGTTCAAAAGTGGCTTGACCTGGGGAATGCGGCACCTGTAGCCCATTTCCTGCACACGCCTGTGCACGGTGGCTCTGGATGTTTCTACTCCAGACTCAGTCTACTGCTTCCGCAGGTCCCCCAAGGTCTGGAATCGGCCCTTCTCCACAATCTTTCTCAGGGTCCGGTCACCTCTTCTCGTTGTGCAGCGTTTTCTGCCACACTTTTTCCTTCCCACAGACTTCCCACTGAGGTGCCTTGATACAGCACTCTGGGAACAGCCTATTCGTTCAGAAATGTCTTTCTGTGTCTTACCCTCTTGCTTGAGGGTGTCTATAGTGGCCTTCTGGACAGCAGTCAGGTCGGCAGTCTTACCCATGATTGGGGTTTTGAGTGATGAACCAGGCTGGGAGTTTTAAAGGCCTCAGGAATCTTTTGCAGGTGTTTAGAGTTAACTCGTTGATTCAGATGATTAGGTTCATAGCTCGTTTAGAGACCCTTTTAATGATATGCTAATTTTGTGAGATAGGAATTTTGGGTTTTCATGAGCTGTATGCCAAAATCATCCGTATTAAGACAATAAAAGACCTGAAATATTTCAGTTAGTGTGCAATGAATCTAAAATATATGAATGTTAAATTTTCATCATGACATTATGGAAAATAATGAACTTTATCACAATATGCTAATATTTTGAGAAGGACCTGTACTGTTCCTGTGTTCCTCTTGGCAGGAACGGGAGTTCACAGTTCAGTTTGTTTCTCAAAGGCCTATGACTGAGCAGGACTAAACTCTGACTAACTCATACCTGTCTATCAATGAGAAAAATACAAAAACAATACATTCACATCATCATCACATTCTTTTGGTCTTCAGCTCTGGTAACCCTGAGACAAAGTGAAACAAATATAAAAAGAAAGAAAAAAAAACAACAAGATAACCAAATAATGGGGTCATAGCTTAGTCGTCCAATTCCAGTCAGGGTCGGGAATCAGCCCGTGGCATTGGCAAAGGTAGCGCTATGAACCATGGGAAAATAAATGTGAAGGAGTCAATCCTGGTTTGTAACCAACTATGCAGTGTGTTATCTTAAAATCAACGTTTAACATGAGTTTAGGTTTAAACAAATTAGTTCTTTCAAATGATGATGGGATTTAACATAACTCCTGTTTCTGGTACGTTTTAGATCGGAAAAAGGAGAGGAAAGAAATGTGATATAATAATAATGGAACTGCTCTACTACAGCCTGGTGTTTTTGTGGAGGTTGGAAGGTGTCTGCTGTGGTGGACTTTCTCTACTAGAGGATTTTCTCTACTAAACCCAGCAGAACTTGGCAAGTAAGTATCCATGCCTCGGTGAGACCGCCTACAGATGAACCAACCTCTCTTAATAAGACTTTGAATGAAATCTCTGGCAGCAGGTTAAGCATCCTTGGATGTAGACCTGAGTGTCGTGAGACGTTGGAGGCCAGTACGCCATTTGTTGGAGGGTGTGGAGTGTGGCTTTGCAGCTCCTATGGCCCCCTACATGAGAGTAATGGGTGTAGGCTAATGTGACGCCCCTTTGGTCGGTTGGAACAATGTCCACAGCATGGGAGAGCTGTTTTATGCCAATCTGCACACTGGAGGTGCACACTCTGGCTGTTTTAAGGAGAGGGCGGAGCCTGTCTGCTAAGAGGAGTGTGTGGCTGTGTTGTGCCTCAGTTAAAAGAGGATCTTCTTGGCAAACACAGTCATACAGCTCTCTACCAGTTGATAATTTCTCTAGCCAGAAAGCTAGAAGCACTTCTGGTATGAACATGCTTTCCAGGTGTACACCTTCCACCACTTTGGAGTTGTAAGTGTTCACACCTGGGTTCCTTAAAGAGCAAAGAAATGATGCATGACTGCATCTTGGAGGAGTTTTCTGGGTGGCTGGATGCAGCTGTGTCTCAGAGGTGTCCATGTCTGGCACCGACGAGGGCCTGAGAGGTTCTTTGGGCTCCTCTAAGCTGGCAACCTGGTTTGTCACCAAGGATGATTTGCTGCTTGCACCCAGTGGTGTTTGCACCTCCGCCTGGACCCAGAGTTGGTCCTGGTGGCAGTCAATGAGTGGGGCCAGCCTGTCCAGCAGGTCCTGCCCACCAAGGAAAAGCTCTGTGTTCAACGTGCACATATAGATGGGGTGCACCAGGGTCATGTCTTTGAGTGTGATGTCCATCTCCACCCAGCTGGTGATGCTTACATCACAAGCTTCAGCCTGAAATGGTTTACTAAGGGAGAGCATGGCTCTACTCACCTCCTCGAACAAGACTGAGCCCATCTGGTTGATATCTGATCCTGTTTTAAAATGGAAACCCATTTTCACATGTCCTCCTATACTGGTCAGATAGTATAGGTAACCTGTATGCTCATTTTGGTTCAGTTTACTTAAGAACCGTGGAAAAGTGGTTTGTTGTGTTTCTCCTGGAGGGGTTCCAAGGGGTTCTTGGAGATTCCCAGGATGGTCTCCCATCCGTGCAGGTAGACTCCGATGGCTGTGGAGACTGGGTCCACGCCTAGCCGTGCTGGTGGAGGTTTTGGATCCGGTTCCACCGGATGGTCAGCTGCCTCTAATGATGGTGGAGGTTGGGTGCATGCCTGACGCACTGCTTCTGTCAGAATCTTGCGGAAGGCATCCTCCATCTCTCTCCTCAGGTTCCATCCTGCATGTTGACTCCAACCTTTACCATCAGGCTTACCTTTGGGCCTCATGTGATGGTCAGGTTTTCTGGTCGACCGGAAGTGGTCTGGCAACTTTGACTGTGGCTGGTACTCAGTACCAGCCCCCTGGTCCAGCTGACCAAACCTACGTTGTTCCGTTAACCTGTTCTTAACATGGGTTCTGTTTGAAGACATTTCTCGGCCTTCTAACTGTTAGATTTATGATTATTGATTAATTAATCTTTATCAATAATTATAATTAAAAATCATAATTTGACTAAATTAATTTCTTAACCAAAATCCTCATTTATGAATTGAAACCAGAGATGTTTCTGGTGTTGTAATTGTGGCTCAACGCCTTTGATAATTACAACCGTTAAATACTCCGTAATAATTAATAACTATTACCAGAGATGTCGCTGTTTAATCGACCCGTTTCTGCCGAAACGTGTGGAACTTTTAACCTTATCTTGACTGAAGAATCACTCTTGCCCAAAATAAACACAGAACGCCTTCTGTTACCATCTATGTGAATATTTATTAAATCACAGCCTGATACAATCCGCTCTTCTGATTTAATAATCTTCACCAACTCAAACATGCAAAGTTCTACACAAAAGGGGTAAAATATCTAACTAAACAACAATAAAGCAAAACAGCAGTGGGTGTGTATGGAATCAAACCAGCAGTTATGGCAAAAATGATAATATGACAAAGGGATGTAGTGGTGAGTGGAGGAGGGTCGCAGCTCCAACTGTAACTCAGTTATACTCAGTCATAAAACATCCCCCAACGCTGGGCGGGGTGAGCAGACAAAGTGTTATAAAACTTTTGATGGCAAGCTAGCAAGCAGTAAGGTTGGAAAAAATCATTAAACACTGTTGCTAGCTGAGCAGGATCAGTTATGATTTTTCCTGCTACCGCAAGTTCATATTTGTGCTTAGTGCATGCATTGGGATTCAGCAAACTGTTTAATTGTTTCCAAATCATCTTACCATTCCCTCCTGCTTCTAACAAAACATTTATGCAATATTTAGCTTTAGATTTGAACATTTCTTTAACTACTCTGTTCCTCACACTTTTAAAAAGCAGCTAATGTGTGGTACTTTTGCTTTTAAGAAAAGATTTTAGGGCATAGTCTCTCTTTTTCATTAACTTCCGAATGCCATCCGATACCCAAGGTAGCTGTATTTTTCTTCGTCCCTTCATTTGAGTTTTAAGAAACTTATTCATAGTATTACAAACTTTGAGAATATATGTATTACAGCAATCATTTATCTGATTCTTGTTTGAGACGTCATCCCAATTAACTCTTGCTAATTCGGCCTCAAATTTGGGTACGTCCTTTCTTGGAATTTGTATTATGTACTTATGAGCGAAAGCTCAAGAAACCTTCTAAGAAGAAGGAAAAGGTCTGGAAATTCAACCTTTTTCGCTTTAGCTGAAAAATCGTAATCAGACTTTCAGCTAAGAAATGCTACAACAGACAGCTGGGATGAGAGGAAGCTGCTCGTGTTCTGCTGCTTTCCAGATCCGACCGCTAAAATGGCTAAAACCTTGTTGGAGATTGAAATTACTGTTGGCATCATCATGCTTTCACATGCAGTGTAGCAAAATGACAGGAAAAACACCATTAATACTGATGCATATAATTGCTACTCTTACATGTTGAACATTGAGGGCAAGGACTTGAAAAATTAAGGATATCATAAAAAACACTATGGCACATAGTGCTGCCAGATGCAACATGGGTTGTCAGGATGAAGACCACCACTGGTTACTACCTGTAAGTACTAACCAGTCCCTTGCTCCAAGTGGAGGAGTAATTTACTTAACTAAACTTGCACTATTAGCAGCCTTGGGAGGAGCTTGCTGTCTGCAGGAGCTCTGAGTGGAGTCTCTGCTTCTCCTCATCGAAGGAGCGATTAGAGGTCATTTGAACATGTAGAAAGCATGCCTTCTGGATTCTGTTTTGTGGGAATCTCACACTGAATGGAGGCCTTAGAGCAGACCCAGAAGTTGACACTATAACTCACTCCAAAATGCCAATGAGTCTTCTCAAAGCTCTGCTGAATCTATCATCTCTACAGCCCAGTCTGAGGCAGGTTGGAGGACATTAAAAGGTAATGGGCTCTTTCCTAACAATTTAGACTTTTGTTTAATGTGTGTGCATGTGTGTGTGTTACTTTTAATAACTGAATCCTGTCCAAGAAGCTAATTAGCTATTAGCTTACGCAACAGTTTCTTTTGTCGTGTGGGCATAGGTTCTGTCTCTGAAAAATTAAACATGGATGGACGGAAATCTGAGAGGGTTTACATGAAGGATTGTTGTCCAAAGGCACAAATAAAGCAGTTTTCAAATATTCAGTAGAGCTTCGCAATTTTAGATTCTGCTGACCTGCAGGATGCTGTTGCATGGAAGTTTATGTAATATTAATATCACGATCAAAACAGTGGTTATGTTCAGGTTGGCAAACTCATCTATTATTTTAAGCATACTGTAAATAAAACAACGACTGCCAGAGCAAATGTTAACATCATGTCCAGCAATCTGAACAACACTGAGGTAACATCAGTGCAACGTGTGAAGAGCACACATGGAAGTCCATGAGGGAGGTCTAATAAGACCAGCCATCAGGGTGATGAAGAAAAGCTAAAGGAGAGAACCTGACATCCCACCTGGGCTCTCACACCCTGTTATTTTGTTCATTTTATTTCATTTATTGATTTATATAGAGAGCTTTAAAACAACCGGCCAAGGTGACCAAACAACTTCACAGTAAAATCACAAAAACACAGTGAGAATCAAAAAAACATTCAACCATAAAAATCAGACAACAAGAAAATAAGGATCACAGATAAAATGTCACCATACGACCTGATATTAAAAGCCTGCCAGAACAAGACTGAAGCTTAAATTTAAAGATGCCTGGGTCAGTGGTGGGTCGAAGGTCTAAAGGAAGTTGGTTCCAGTCGGGGTTCTGCCAGTGAAATTGCCCGGAAACATTAAATACATGCATAGAACAGAAAACGAAGGTGAAACATTCCTTGAATACAAGGTCTGAGAGTGTATCAGGAAACACTTCAGGTCCTTCAAGGCCTTAGAAATCTGCAGGGAGAACATGGCTGAAATGATGTGAAAAGATGGAAGGCAGAACATACCCACACACCTCAGCCATGCAGTCTGTAACAGAGAAGCAGATGTGGTTGTCAAAGTAAGTTAAAAGGAGACAAAAGGGAAGGCTGACCAACAGAGGGCGGAGCACCCACAGTGACTGTTTAAGCACTTCCTGTTTTACAGCAGCTTTAATGAAGAACAAAATGTTTCACATGTTGCACAAAACGCTCCATCCTTCATTCTCTACGTCTGACAGTGACACCACACATAAGCTGCTAATTATCCGATAAAAAAATAGTTGTATTAATTAAGTTTATTTTCACTTAAACTCACAGTTTACTCTGTAAACTCCACACAGAACGGTCCTCTATAACTCCAAGCTTGTTACTGAGGAAACTTCATCCATCTTTTCAACAACATTTCAATATAAAATTAATTCATTTTCTGAGAAAAGAAAGTTAACAAACTACAGAATTATTATCAACCCTGGTCCAGAAGCAGATCTTGACTGATAGTGGCCCATTCCTGCCTTTCTGATCCCATTCTGTTGGCTTCTGTTTTTCCACCATACTTCTCATGTGTTTTGATCTTTGAGCTACTTGTATAACAGTGGTCCATCCTGGTGGAATATCCCCAGATCATCACCAAACAGTTCCTGGATTGCTCTTGGAGGACCTTCTGATCCCACTCTTTGACCATAAAAGTGTTGTTGGGCAGAGCTGGAAAGAAATCCATTCCCTTGGTGGAGAAGCAGACCTTTACACGAATTGGATCAGGTTGCTTCACTGTGGGCACCACACAGATCTAATGACATAAAATGTTGGTCTGTTCTTGATGTTTTCTTTGTACTAAAGAGACCCTCTTTGAAGCTTCTTCCCTGCAGCTGAACTCAGCTAAAAGTTCTTGATGATCCAGAAAACTGTTCTTTCTTCTATTGTTTTCTTTCTTTTGGGAATGACCATGATGCAGAAATGTGTAAACACAACTCGTGTTTCATTATCATCATCACAGAGGAAAATGAAGGCATTTAAATCAACTTTCACAGATTTGGATGAAAGATTTTTAAACTACTTTTAAATGTATTGGCATGGAGATTCAACTGGCAGATTCCTGCTTGCAACTCAAGACTAAAATAGGCACAGCACCAGGACCCGTGCACGCTGACAAGTCCATTAACCCTTGGCAGACATAAAAATACTCACAATGCAGTCAGCGATACAACTGCTTTCCATGTGGCTACATAGTCAGTCCCAATTACAACAAGGAAAAAATAATAAGCAGACGCTGCATGCATGCCCTCCATTATTTAATTAGCTCCGAATCATGTGGTGTTGGACCACATGCTGCCAACAAGTTTCTCACATAGGCAGCACAGGCAAGTACAATCACAGGCCAACGGGCTGCTGCACAACTTCACCACATAACCACGTACAAAGACAAATTCACACTGAACTGACACAATTATATTACTTTCAGTGTATTCTGACATGTTTAACAGCACATCCTAATAACTAGATAAAATGAAAGTGAAGAGGGAGCGTACCGGGGGACATTTGAAGATATTAAAATGTGGTCCTCTCAGCGCCAGGAACTTGAAGACTGAACTCCGACAAGTGGTGCTGCCTTCAGGAGTTTCACACGCCCAGCCCATGTGAACAATCTGCAGAAAATATAATCTTATTCTATCAAAAACACACATGCAACATATATAAAATGTTAAAATTAACCCAGCAGGAGTTAAAAATCAGACACAAAGTACTAGTGATGCAGCTTTGAGGTGATTTAGAAAGGCACTGTACTGCAGTGGAGTCACTTTTCACAGGCTGGTTTCGACTGGGTGATGTTTCTGGGATCAGTTCTGCTTCATTAGGATACAATGTGCTATCTTCTATTTTCCAAATGACTGAAAACATTTTAAATTCAATCAGAGGGCAGCTGCTAAAGTTGCAATTTATGCAGATGATGCGGTTCTGCTTGGGCCCAGCATTTATTCCAGCAAACAACAGACTCCAAACAGGGAGGAAAAACAGATGTTATCAAAACTTGATAGACTTCCTGGTAATTAGAAAGAAAATGAAAGTAAAGAATAACTGGTTGTTTTTAAAGCAAATAAAGCAATTTCTGCTGTGGGATAAAAGGAAATTTGGAACGTGCCTCTGTACCTTCATCTCAGGAACAACCAAACCGCCCCAGCCAGAAGCTTAACACAGACATGAATGTTAGAGGAAAAAGCATCTCTATGAACTTAAAATCTACACAGAAACTCCATGAGATCAGATTTCAAGTGAGTAGCCACACAAAGAAAACAACTGGATGCATGATTCCACGTTTAAAGGAGTTTTCAAAGTCAAGGAAGAAAACAATTTCTGCAACTGTACCCATAAGAGGGGTCATTAAGGGGGTTCATTATAACTCTGTTCTCAGGACTGGTGCGAAACAGTCCATCTTACAACCACAATTACTCTCCTCACAGGTATGATGGCCATTCACTAGCTGCTATCCAAGATGGCATTAGATGAGTTGATTTCCCTAACCTGAGCATCTTACACCCAGCTCTGAACAGCTCCAGTGCATGCTAAAGGTATTGGCCTTAGATGCCACAGAACCAGTGACCCTGATATTTAGTGTCTCTGGGCCTTATTTCCTGATAGCAGGATGGAGCAGGAGGCAGATACATAAGTTGGGCCTTTATTTGCAGTTATGTGGACATTCCTCCACTCTGTCGTGGTGCAGAAAGAGCTGAGCAAAAAAGTGATGATCTCAGTTTAGCAGTCCACTTATGTTCCAATCTTCACCTGTGGTCAGGAGAGATGGATCAGGAAGGAAGTCAGCTTTCTTTGTAGGGCAGCAAGATTCAGCCCTAAACATAGCATGATGAGTTTTCTTCATCCAGGGGAAGTTTGGAGTAGACTTACTGCACCTCTACATCAAAATGAGTCATCTGAGTTACTTCATTTGATCAGGATTCCACCTGGGCTCCTCCCTTTGGGGGCATTCCAAGCATGTCCCACTGGGATGAGACTCCGGGGCTTATCCACAACTTACCAAAGATCTACCCTCTGGTCTTGTAACACATTGGGACCTCCAAGAATGAGCTGGAGAGTGGGACACCCTCCTGGGCCTATTTGGCTGAGATCAGGTTGTGGCAGTAACAGATGTTTTTGATCTACCTTTGTCTTTCTTGTATCTCCACTGTTGGTGTTGCAACGCCTGGCTTAATGTAAACAGCATTTATTTGAATGAAATCTGTAGACATGACCCATCACTTTGACCAGGGTTGGTACTTGCTCTCAGTTTAAGCTCTGCCTCCCTCTCTCCTTTTCTGTGATTGGTCTAAGGCCCAGAGTCCTTTGTTCCAGGATCCATCCATTTTAAGGAAGCCTGGTTTAGGCATGTTGCTCTGTGTTTCTCCCTGCCTGCATGCTGCTGGTGTCCTGATGTGTTTGCTTGCTCATAGTTTAATGTTCTGGTCGTTTCTTGCAGCTTTCAGTATTGATGTCTTGTTGTGCTACCAGGAAACTGGGCCAGACTTCTCATTCAAACAAGCATTTTCTCCAAAACAATCCAGGAGCAGGTGTGCTGTTGTGATTTTTAATTTTTGTTTAGGTGGAAGAAGTCGATTTTATGCTTTTTCTCCTTTTTATTGTTGACAATAATATGATCTGTTGCTTTCATGATGGTACTGTCAGTCCTGCTGACAGGGACTTCTTTTGTAGTTTAATAATGTTTGCTCCTTCTTATTTCAACATTAAATCAGTATGTTTTGCTTAATCTAAATATTGTTATTACCATCTTCTCAGCTTCTAAGATCACACCATTTAACGTATCAGGACTGATCTGATTGGATAGTGCAGTCAGTAACAACAAGCTACGCCAGCATTGCTTACCTGATTGTCTGAAGAACTGGATTTGTTCAATATTTTTATCTATAACAGAAATACAAAGAGACATGTCCAGTTATGAAAGTGCCACATAAATATATTTTATGTCATGAAGATGCTCTTCTTGGTCATTAACCACAATACTTCTAAAATGGTACGCACAAACTAATGAGGTACAATTAATGAAAACACTCAGTGACCTGAATAGAGTTCAGGTTACCAGATCAGGTAACTGTGAAGGTTTCTTCCAAGGCTTGTTAGGAGGTGATCTTTGACTGGATCTTAGAAACACCGCCTCAAACAGAAAACAGATTCACAATTTTTCACTCTTCAATCAAAAAAGGAAATAAATGAGGATGATCTAAAAAAAAAAGCCCAATGTAAAGATCAACCTGACTATTACTGATATCTGCTTTCTGACTGTAGGGGGAAGAGTTCAGCTGTTTTAAAGGTGCTGTAAATTAAGTTTACACACCTAGTTGTATTTTAGCCCAGCTCTGTGATTTTTTCTCAGAAGTCCAGTCAGTGACAGTCAGTGGTAGCAAAGTAGCTTTGGCTAGAAACATGTATGCAGAACATCTCCTTGGAGCGATATGAAGCAATGTTCACAGCTTTTGTCCCTTTAAAAAAACAAATATCCTAAAATTTCTTGTCTGTTAGAGGCACTAATTGTCTTTCAGATCAGAACATTTCATCTGGTTGTCTAACAGTGTTAATCCCCTCACGGTTTAACATCCAGGAGGAAGCAGAGTGAAAATGACACTCAGCAGGGAGACAGATGTACAAATACACACAGAGCATTTCCTATTGACCAAATAAATGTAGAATTGGTGATAATATGCTCACACTATATGCGTTCTTTGATGCTTTTGTACTGAATGAGTGAAGAGGAGTTAAATAAATTGAAAGGCAACAGAAATAAAAGAGAAACTTCATTAAACAGTAAGATACCCAACAATGTGCTCCTTATTAAGATACTGATTGTGTTTTTCTTTATTTTATTGTAGGGTAAACTCACTTGCAGATAGCTTTTAACACGTGAGACAGATTTAAAGCAAATATTCTGTCTACTTTGAAGACCAGGCTTTTAGACTGGCTGAGGTGATCCTGAACTATCTCTGTAGTGATGCTGCTATAGGCTTAGTCTGCTGGAGGACATCATGACCACTTTCACTACTATGTTCTACTACTTGGCTTTATTCCTAGAACATTTGGAAGTACTGCTACCATTTACGTTAGCCTCCCTCTTTCTTATTTTCCTCATAACATATGATCCCAGTCCAGTGATCCTGTGCTTAGCTCTACCTCTTTCATGGGTGGAGAAAGTACTGCTGTTTGCCCTCTGCCCCAGTCAGCTGCGGTTGCCACTAAGCGGGGCTTTGCTGGAGGTTTCGTCCTGTTAAAGGAGAGTCATTTTGTCCCACTGTCTCCACAAGTTTGGTCAGGTGAGGGGATTGATGCAATGTCAATGACTTCCCTAGGTAAGCTTTTACTAGTCTGCATTTTATAATCACAAGAATCTGACTGATTGGACTGATATAAACTGGATTCATTTAGACTGAACTTGTTTCTGTATAACTGAATTGGACCTGTTTCTCATGTTAAGTGCTCTGAGAGACATTTACAGTGAAATGGAGCTGGGCAAAATAAACTGAATAGAAAGTGACTCCATTAGATTATTGCTGACTTGTTCTCCACTGAACTGAGGGTCATTTTCTTCTCTTCATTTCATTTACCTGAACATTTTTTTAAACCTACATAGCAGATTTCATATATCACAAATTAATTTTCCCTTTTACATGAGATGAGCTCTGCTTTTATAATACTTATTAAAGTTGCCCACACCCCCAGCAGTACTTTCCATTTCTATTAGAAAGTGTCAACAATCATTTATGATGATGATAGGAGGAGAAATCCATCAAGTTTTAGAAAGACATGTTTACCTGTGAAATTGGACATCCTTTTATGCAACTGGACTGTACTGTTTCACTCTGCATGGTGCTGGGTCAGCTTGCTCCATTTCAACTAAGACAGCAACAAAGTGCCCAATTTTTTCTTCCGGTCTCTCTAAGAGAGCATGAAATACTCCTCCTCCATGTCAGACTACAAGGAGCCTCATGAAAGAAAGCAAGTCACCACCCAAAGAGTCTATGTAAAGGTTGCAGGTCATTAAGACAAGAGTTCTAGTCTCTCCCAAAGCAGCAGCACAATCAGATCCTGATTGGTCATTTAGCAATCACACTCATCGTGTCGGTAATTAAGCAATGAAGCCATGGATTAATTGGTTTTTTTTAAATAAGGCAGCTGTGCACAGAAATACAGTACAACTGCATCCTCACCAAAAACACTTTGCATCATCAGCGCCATAATTAAAGTGAAAAAGAAGGAAATGAGAGAGAAGAGCACATGTCGATGACTACTTAGTAGTCATTAATTAGGAATGAGAGGGAGCTTGTTTCTATCAGGAGAGGGGGAGAGGTGCCACCGAGAGTCAATGAGTTCTTGTCCCCAACAGATCCATCAAAGGCTTGTTAATGTGGAAGCAAATACACATAATAGCAGAAAAGAATCACTTTTAGAAACCATTTCATATTTCATCCTGTTCTCAACTTGGGATATTTGATTCTGTTATTGTTTTAGTTAAACAATAAAGTCTGCATCATGAACAGAATTCAGTTAAAAATGCCTCAGACCGGACAAGCTCATATCAGAGGTTTACTTTATTAGATTTGGACTTACGTTCTCCTGCGTTAAGCTGTTGATGTTTGTAGATATTGCTTGGAGCCAGTCTGTGCTTTCTGCTGCTGTGCAAAACTGAAGAATACTGGTTCTGGCTCCATCCAAGGCAAACACTTCAAAGCAGTTGGACCTGGAGGGCACAAAGGTCAGAATCAGTCAAAAAAAGAGGCATAAGATCAGCATGTAAAGGCAGCTGACATCTGACATTCTCATGAGCTCGGACCTAATTTTTGGGCGTAATTTATGTGAACTTTTTTGGGGGTTTGAATGAAAATACAACAATCAGCTGCAATTAAAGAGTTTTAGATTTTCTTTGATTCACGTACTGTATAAATACATTCAGGTTGTTGTGAAGCTTGTAAAGAATATAACAGATATTAACAACCAGATATCCCACTGCACATCTTATCTTTCCATAGCTTAAAGATTTTCCCCCAGTTGATTCATTCAGTCATCATCTACTTATTGGAGATTTGATCACAGAGCTAACAGAAACCCACACATTCTTCTCCTCAGCAACACTCTACAGCTCTTCCTGGTCAGATCCAAAATGTGTTTCCAGTCCAGAAGTGATGTAGTCTGCTCCAGGATTTCCTTCCACCCGGGGCAAGATGGGAAACCTCCTAAAAGGAGGCATTGAGGAGGCATGCTGATCAGAAACTGAAGCTCCTCAGGTGACAGTGCTCCTTCTGGATGACTTATCTTCTCAGCTCACCCCTAAGGCAGAGCACTACCCTACAGAGGAATGTGAATGCAGCAGTAAATCAGGAGCTCCACCAGGACAAACCAGAACATTGCCCTTATTACAGCAGATGAAGCCATGGTTTGAGAACTCCATCTTTTCCTAGTTGAGAACCATGAAGTAGCTCCGGTTCTGGAATTGTTTCTTTTCTGAAAGTGATCTAGTGACATCAACAGCCAGTGGTTCTGAAAGGGCAGCTCTAACAGCAGATCTTTGCAGCACGTTGACCTGCTGAAACTTTGTAAGCTGTCATATCTGAATAAAAGAATGAAGATAAGCCAACGAGCTGATTTTGTTCTCTGCTGATCCACCTTTTTAAGGTTGAAGCTCTGCAGTTTTATGAATTCTTTGTTTTATATTAGATTAATGTAAAACTCAATCATGACTTTAAAGATAACATTGGACCACGTTCCTCCAGTGCAGCTGAGGAAGAACTAGAACCAGTTTGGAGCGGGAGCTGACTCTCATCCGAGCTGTGAACCACTCGAGTACAGCTGCTTGAAGACCAGACCCATATTCCCAGCGACCCTCAGAGTCTCCCAGAGAGCTCCTAACTTAGCCTAAACATTCCTGATAAGGAGTCTCAGCTTCAGAGCGATTCAGGTCACTGCTGACAGCGACTCTGAGGAGGAGACGACAGAAACTCCTATCTTAGTGAGGTGTGGATGACCCTGTTGCTAGGGGTGACAGTGAGGTCTAAGAGCTGTGGTTGGTTGTTGCAAAAAAATATACAAAAACAAAAAACAAATGTGCTCCTAGTATTATGTGGAGAGATATTAGACTGGATTAAGAAAGGTGTAAATCATGATGATAAAACTAACTGTCACACAGCATCAAAATGTTTGAACCTTATTTAAATGCTCATCATTATTCTGATTTGTCTATGATTATGTTTATTCGCCATGCTGGTCATTTTTCTACTTTAACAAAAGGAAAACATAAGGTGGAGAAACCCAAACTGAACAGAGGAGCAGAGCCTGCTGGTGGAGGAGAAGAGAGGAGTGTTAAAGGTAGATTTGGTTCTGGGATCACGGTGGGAACCAACAGACATTCCCAGTAGATCAATGCGTCGTTCCCTCTGCTTTCAGCACCAGCCTGGAATGTGAGCAGCTCTGGTTCCTGCTGCATTCAGAAGCTAGAGAGGAGATAGCAGCACCAGAGAACTTCTCCACAAATGTTGGAGATGATCATTTAGGCTGCTGACATCATCATGAACAATACAGCAGATACTGATTCACCTCATTTACTTCTTCCTGCTCTGGATATAGAGCTCAGATTATTGGACTGTTGGAGACACTTTCTATTTATGTATAAATATTGATATATTTCTTCGAGTTTTTCCAAATTTATTTATGAAAGCATTTAACAGTTTATAAATATTTTTATTATTCTGTACTATTTTGTTTTTAATTTTGTTCACTTTTTATTCATGGTTATTTATTATTTATTTATCCTTCCTAATATCACCTTACTAGAGGTTGACCTTTAACCTGTCCTGCTGCTGAAACTATTTAATTTCCTCCTAGGAGGATGATAAAGTTAATCTTATCTCTATATTAATAATTATATGAATGTTCTAGAAGTTTCTGTTCTCATTGACTCGACTGTTTAGGAGGTGGATCTCTGCACCATGGAGCTGGTAGCATTTTATTCATTCACTGTTGTTCATTGGAGGAGAAGATCTCTCCTTTCTCTCTGTCTTTCCTCCATCTTCTCTGCTTCAGACACTCTTAGGTTCACTAAAGGTCCTCCTCACTGCTCTGAACATCTCCTCAAGTTAGGAGCTCTCTGAAGGCTTCAAATGATTAATGAAGAACTTTTATCTTAGAAGAATCTCAGAAGTTCTAACTTTTTTCTTAGAATTACTACTTCCGCCTACTTCTGCCTGCTCAGACGCTTTTCTCCTGAGCTCCCTGCTTGCTTGCATTCTTTTACTTCTAACTTTTTATCTCTTAGCCAAAATTACGAAAATATTGGACTAAAACAACTTCTTACCAGCGACTCCCAAGGATTATTATTTTTTTTTTTTTTTTAAAGGATTTTGATGTTTTTATAATCGAACTCAAAAGAAGGACAAGTTGATGCCAGCTAATTAGCACAAAATGCCTCCCTTCACCACAGAGGACTTTAACAAACTTTTACAGAAATTGGCTGTATTGGAGATGAAAATCCATGGACTAGAAGTTAATGTGGAGGTGAATATGGGGTACAGCGATGATTCAACTCTGCCTGTGATCCCAAACAGTGACAGCCAGCTCAACAACTCAGCGGGCAATCAGAACACTGAGAATAAACCTACCAGCAGAAGACCCCCTGGCATGTTTTAGGGGCATGCCCAAAAAAAATCAAGGTGGACGACTCACTGGAAAATCTCAGCAATTTAAGAAATTAGAATGGCCAGAATTACAGAGAAATGTCCCCGTTTCTCCTGGGAAAAGGAGACTTCGACAGCGAGCTGCTGTCACAACAACTGATAGAAGTGAGACAGCTGGAAATAATGGAGTTCTCCTCCAGAACAGATTTGCTCCACTACAGAATGAAAACCAGGAAAATGATCCATCTTCTGAGAACAATAAAAGGTTTGAGAACAACCTTCATTCTAAACAGTCTTCTCCTAAACTGCTGGACCAAGAACCCTAATAGTGGGCAACACAGCTGTGGATGGGATTAAAAACTTCTGCAACAAGAAAAACACAGAAGTTCTGATTGGTACCAGTAACGTGGTCTCTGATATCTCAGAGAATATTCTTGCAATCACAGAAAAGCGTCCGTCTCTAGAAAACCTTATTATACACTGTGGAGCCATGGATGACGTGGCTAAGAAAAAATCAGAAGGATTGAAGGAGGATTTCACTCTTCTTCTGAATATTGTTGGAGGTCTCAATATCAAGGTGTTTCTCAGCGGACCCTTTGCACCGATTTTCTGTGGAGATGAGATTTATTCCAGACTTCTGATGATTAATAAGTGGTTGAAAAAAACATGTGCTACCACACCTGTGAACTTCATCGACAACTTTAATATTTTTTTGGGAAAAAAGACAACTCTCCAAGCAAGATGGTTTCTGTTTGAACAAGCTGGGAGCCAGACGTCTCACATCTAATCTCTTCTATTCAGTAAATAATCCGCCAGCAGCTTCGACCTTCAGCAGAGAACATGGAGTATCAACAACAATGATAACGCTGCCTCCAACAGCTCCAGCAGAAACAATCAGCCAGTGGGCTGAGAAAGAGAGGTCATCACAAAAGGTCTCCCCGTCGAAATCCACAGGAGAAGTGGACCCCCCCCCCCATTATACCCCCAGACCCAGACCGACCCCCCGGTGAACACCCCTCACCCCAGACCCCGACCCAGAACTCTGCCATCTCTGCACTGATCCCGCTTTTTGCTTTACTGGATTCTGATAACATGAAAGGAGCTCTTAAAATCGGGACCCAAATGGTTCTGACATCTTCTCCATTCAACACCCCCCGTGGCCGAGGTCCTGCTACAAAACCAACATCTTCCAAATGCCGCAGACCTACATCACCTCCTAATCTATCTCCTCCTAATCAGAACCTTCAAATCACTTCTCTGTGATACAGTCTGGGCCCCAGTGGTAACTCTATCAGAAATGATCATGTCCAGGAAAAACTTGGGCCCCTAATAGGAGATAGTTGTAAAATCTCTGTGCTTATATGTGACAGAAAGAAGAAAGCTAAAAGGATAAGAGACAGTAATAAACAATCAATGAAAGCCATAAACTGTCAGGTACAACCAGACACAGAGTTAATATCAGCAACTAAGTCATATAAACTGACTTTATTGAACATTAGATCTCCGTCAGGAAAATCATTTTTAATCAATGACTTCATTACTGACCACGATCTTGATGTTATGTTTTTAACAGAAACATGGTTACATGAATTTAATGAAGCTCCCATTCTGATAGAGGCGACGCCTCCAAACTACTATTTTCTTTGTGAGAGCAGACAGCAAAGAAAAGGTGGAGGGGCCACTTTGTTTAAAGATTTATTAGAGTGTAAAAAAGTATTTCTGGGCAAATTTGACTCTTTTGAATATTTGGCTCTCCAGGTAAAGAGCCCGGTCCGAACCATGTTCTTGAATATTTCCAGGCCTCCTAAGTCCAAAACAAACTTTATCAGTGATTTTAATGAACTTTTATCTGTGATATGTGTTGATTATGACTGTTTAATTATTGTGGGAGACTTCAACATTCACATGGACAATCCTGAAGACAGAAGTCCAATAGATCTATGTGACACTCTTAGAAATGTTGGTTTGACTCAACATGTTAAACAGCAAACACACAAACAGGGACATATTTTAGACTTGATCATCACTAAGGGTCTAAACATTTCCAAGGTGACACCGTTGCAGTAATCAATTCTACTAAAGATGAATGCATGAATTTGTTTTTCAAAGTCCTGTTAAGACATTAGTCCTTTAATCCTGGAGATGTTCTTTAGGTGATAGAAGGCCGATCTTGTTACTGTCTTTATGTTCCTCTGAAGGTTCAGGTCTGAGTCCATCACTACACCCAGGTTTCCAGCCTGACTGGTGGTTTCTAGGTGTATTAAATGAAGCTGTGTGCTAACTTTTAACTGCTCTTCCTTTGGTCCAAAGATTATTACTTTAGTTTTGTTTTGATTCAGCTGAAGAAAATTTAGGCCCATCCATGCATTGATTTCTTCTAAGCATTTACCCAGCGCTTTAATGGGTTCATGGTCACCTGGTGACATCGTAACGTATAGCTGTGTGTCGTCTACATAGTTATGATAACTTACGTTGTTGTTTATTAAAATCTGAGTTAGGGGGAGCATGTAGATATTGAATAGGAGGGGCCCTAAGATGGACCCTTGGGGAACACCACATGTGATTTTTGTGTCTCTGATGTAAAGTTACCTACTGACACAAAAAAGTCCCAGTCCTTCAAGTAGGATTTAAACCAGTTGAGTGCTGATCCAGAAAGGCCGACCCAGTTTTTCAGGCGCTCTAATAAAATGGAGTGATCAACAGTGTCGAATGCTGCACTAAGGTCCAATAATACCAGCACTGTGGTTCTTCCACAGTCTGCATTTATACGGATGTCATTGAACACCTTGACAAGAGCACTCTGTACTGTGGTGAACAGGAAGCCTGACTGGAAGACATCGAAGCGGTTGGTCATTGTTAGGAAGTTGTTTAACTGTTGAAACACAGATTTTTCAATAATCTTACTGATGAAGAGGAGGTTTGATATAGGCCTGTAGTTCTGTAGTAGCAGCTTGTCCAAGTTGTTTTTTTTCAATAGAGGTTTGATAATTGCTGTTTTCAGGGCCTGGAGGAAAACACCTGACAAAAGGGACGTGTTTATTATTTGTGTTAAATCAGATGTTATTACAGGCAAAGCTTTCTGAAGGAAAGCTGTGGGTAAAAGATCGAGACAGCAGGAAGAAGAGCTTAGTTGCTGTACGATTTCTTCTAAGATTTTGCAGTTTATTTGGTGAAATTGGGAAATTTTGTCAAAATCAGTTCTAGTTGGAGACAACATTGGTACTGGAGTTGATGTGGATGTTCTGACTGCCCCTCTGATCTTTTGGGTTTTTTCAGAGAAGAAGTTAACAAATTCATTGCAGGTCCTGGTAGAGTGGAGTTCAGATGCTACAGTTACAGGAGGGTTTGTTAACCTGTCGACCGTGGCAAATAATGCACCAGCATTGTTAATGTTTTTACTGATGATTTCAGAAAAGAAAGATTCCCTTGCATTTTTCAGTTGTAGGTTATATCTGTATAGTCTCTCTTTATAGATAATATCAGAATCAGAATCAGCTTTATTGCCAGGTTCATACATACAAACAAGGAATTTGACTCCGGTACACTTTGCTCTTTGGTTTTGTTTTTGTATTACAGAATATACATATTTACAATATACAAATATATACACATATATAACAAAAAGGTGCATTTGCAACATCTGTATGCTGTTGTTTTGTACTCTATTAAATATTCATCAGAGAAACAGCCTGGGGGAAGAAACTGTCTCTGTGGCGACTGGTTTTAGTAAACAGTGCTCTGTAGCGCCACCTGAAGGTAAAACTCTAAACAGTTTATGTGCAGGGTGTGTGGGGTCTGCAGAGATTTTAGCAGCTCTTTTCTTGACCCTAGACCTGTATAAGTCCTGGATGGAGGGAAGGTCAGCCCTGATTATTCTCTCTGCATTCCTGATTATTCGTTGCAGTCTGGACCTGTCCTGTTTTGTGGATGATCCAAACCACACTGAGATGGATGAAGACAGGACAGACTGAATGATGGCAGTGGAGAAGATGACCATAATATAGTGAACCTGGAGTCCAGTCTTTCTCCACCTGCGTTCAGCTTTTCGACACTCTTTTTTTTCACTTCTGACTGGTGGAGCACTTCTCCATGGAGACATTTTCTTTCCAGAAACGACTTTCACTTTAATTGGAGCAATTGAATCAATGATGTCCGAGATTTTAGAATGAAAGTTATCTACCAGCTCATCTACAGTGTTATAGGGCAAAGTGGAGGTAGAAGAGTAAATCTGGTTAAGGGTTTCAGCAGCACCGTCCTTAAAGATCCGTTCCAGTTTTGTTGCTACTGGAGCATGGTATGCTTCACTGTCTCTGCAGACTTTGCTGTATTTTGCAGAACATGAGCAGAAATGATAAAACCCACCTATTTCTGAAATCAAATACAAGCTTCTTTCTTCATTCTCCCATCAATAAACACGAGTAACTTGGTGCCATTTGAAGCCATGCATGACCATCCCATCACTCTGCCTGCACATGCTCTGAAGATGATGTATGTTTGCATATCAAAAGCTCTCCAACATGGTTTTGTACCTTTTTTTTCTTGCTGGAACCAGTTGGTTTTAAAAGCACCATGTGACAAATTCTCTGTATTTCCTGGGATAATGTTCTGATGGCTCTCCCTTTCTGAACAGCTTGCTGTAAAAGTCTTAACTTTAATGTGGAGAGGAATCTGTCCTACTCATATTTCCAGACCTTCTCATTGGGTTCCTTCATATTTTCTCATCCCTGTCAATTATTCTCATCAAGCCCAGAAAACATATTTCTGAAGTAAAACACTTCGTATGTTGGGGTCATCCATTTTGGTTGGGCAGACCGACATGCACATGTCAACAGGCGTCGCAGCTCTGACGTCACCCAAGACTATAAAACCCGCAGAAACCAAACTTTTGTTGCCATTTCCTATGTGTCCCATGGGACAACGCATCGGAGGCAGATATCTGGAGAGACAATAGCTCGCAGGCGAACTTTTCCTCTACACGGCCATTCCCAGAAGAGCTTGAAAGCTGGAAATCTGTCTGATACAAGAGGGTCAAAAGATTCATAACGATCGCAGACCCCGCATGAAAAACCCACAGAGGTTTTATTTTCATGGAGACCCCTTGTTGATTAAGTCGACTGCAACAGTTCTTCATATTTTCCCCGTTTTGGACGGATGAGAAGTTTCCCGTTTTTGAGTTGATCACGGATGCGTGATACTGTGGTCCCGTCCTGTTTCTTCAGACCGGACCCATCCTCAAACTGGTGAAGAGAAGAAATTGAGGTCAAAGTAATTTCGTTCTTTTTTTTTTATATTAAATTAGATAGGTGCATTTAGAGGTGTGGGCAGGATGAGGCATAGTTAAGATGATTTAGAATCACCAGTAGTTAATCCACAGTATCAACTTGTTGCATGCAATACTGATTGAAGTGATTGTTTACTGATTGTTTTATGCTGAGCCATTTTGATTTTCTGTGTTGCTGAGTCGCGCAGCGGGATGCGATCAGCGAGGTGCATGTGTTTTTGTCCGGCTGATCCCAAATCAGCCAGGAGTTAGAAGCTGGACTTTTAAAAGTTTTCCGTTTAAAGCAGATGCGGTCTGGGCCTCGTGGCCTGACCACTCCTTGTCCCGGTTTTATTATTGGAGTTTTTCCACCGAGTTCCCGCCTCAGAGTTTAATGACACTTTGATCGAGATTAGGGGCAATCAGCTGCTAGTGGCTAAGGGCGCGGCCCCACCCATTCTACCAGCTGATCGCCTCACCAAGAAGGCGGCCCTGTAAAGTGCTTCTGCTCCACTTTCCAAGTTAACGCAAATTCCACATTTTGTCCATTAAATTGCTGGTTTGATCTTCACAGACACTCAATGCACATATATTTCCTTTATTATTTTTAGATAGTCATTTTACTCCCTTCTGTAGAATAGTGTTTGTTTGTTAGGTGAAGATTTTTGGACCAAAACGGTAATTATATCAGGACTAAATGGTCAATAAATGTTCACGAATATAAAGAGAAGAATTTGTGTTTATTTTGTACAAGAGTGATTTATCTTTCAAAATAAGGTCAAAGTTCCCCCACCGATCGATGAAGCAGCTGACATTTAGCATGGTTTTGTTTAATAGTTATCAATTATTAATGATAATTAACTAATTGCAATTATTACGTGGTTTGAGCCCATAATCACAACACCAGAGGACATCTCTGATCTCTTTTCGTAAGTAATGATTTTTTGTTAAGAAAACTATTTTCCCAAATTATTATTTTTAATTATAATTTTTGATAAATATTTATTAATCAATAATCATAATCGTTACAAGTTTTTACTGTTTTAAAAAACAGGACCAGGTGATAAAAGATGATGCACCGGCTTCTCAAAGGACTTTCTATGAAGGTTCCATTAGCAGTGATAGATGGAGGAAAGGATGGGTGTAAGAGTGGAGGAAATAGAGAAATTAAACCTTCACGTTCCAGTTCTTAGTATTTAAAGAGAGCAAAGTGAAGCAAAGAGGAAGCCCTGAATGCTCATATCTAATCAACATCAATACAAACATCTCCCAGCTGAAGTTGACAAGGCTTGCCATGAAAATGAAATAAGGGATAAGGAGAAATTAGACTGTTGCTATCATTTAGCTGTGGCACATCAGGCTTTATTTAGTCATTTAAATATTTCCTAAAATGTCTCTCTCAGCACCATGAGGTTAGGAACACAGATTTACTTTCACAATTACATTTCTCTGTTGATGGGGTGTTGATGAGGTCATCTGAGGAGGATCACACTCATTTGCAGAATGTGAAACTTTGTGACATTTAATTTTGGTGCTTTTGCACGCTGCTGACATTTTTGGCCTCTCAGAAGATGTCCAAGGAAAATTTTACTAATGCAGAAGCAGTTTTAAGTGACGGTTAGGCGGTTTGTGGCCCTGCAGAGGAATAATCTGAAGGATGCAATACGTGTGGAGAAGGCTTATCAACAGAAACACTGACATGCTCAGGTTGAGGAGGTAAATAGTTCATCCTGACAGACACAGCAGCTACTTGAAGTTTCATGGTAAAAACTCAGCATTTTTAACAAATCCTCTGGTGGGCATGACTTCCACATTGCATCTACAGTCAGCTTGTTAAAATCTCATGTTCCACCGCCTGTGTACTGACCCAGTGACTCTCAGGGGCTGATTTGCACTGAACTTGAAGGTCCTGATTTTGGATGTAACTAGAGAGCAACATTACTCAAAGAGTCAGAAAGCCTGAAGGAAATGTACATTGTGTTCAAGAGATAACTGATCACAAACAGAATTTGTTTCTCCTAATTAAAAACCTCTGATGCTGTGCAGTGATGAAGCAGGGAAGAAAAAGCATGAAAGTGCAAAGAATGAAGAGCTCTGAACACTGAGGTTAATCAGACAGCCAGCAGATCTACGTCAGAGCACAACACTGACAGGACAAACTGCTGAAGCCTTCCCAACCTTCAATGAGCAGCAGAGAAGTCCTCGCTGAGAGATGGGAACGGTGGAAAGGGACAGTCTTTCACACAACGGCGCCAGTCCCGACGGCACAAATTAATGGTGCCTTGTCTGCTGACTAGTCAGGAACAAGTCCAGAGAGACAGAGAAGGGATGAATCATCCAGTCAACATGGAGGCTGAAATAAGGATTTATGGAAGGAATCTAACTGTTAGTTCCACCTTAATGCGATGAGTGTGACACAGCTGCTGATCAGGGAAGATATGAGCTACATAATGAATGACAGAAACGTCTCCATCTCTTACCAGTAAATTTAACTTTGATTCATCAACACATAAAAACAAATACCAAGATTTTGACATTCACATCAAATAAAAATCTGTTTTTTGATCTGTTGATGCTTAATAATTACATTAGCTTGTTTTCTTTTTTCATTCCTGGAGGAGAAGCATGAATCCTAACTTCTCAAACTGTGGCTTCACCTTCTGCTCCAGCTGAATTTAACTAAATGATGGCTGGACAATTTGCACCCAGTGTGTGTTTCATTCACTAGGTAGCCTCATTGATTCTAGCAGGAGCTGAACATCAACCATGCACAACATTACGACCACCAGACTAATGCCATGGTCCATATTTTGCTGCCAAAAGAGCCTGAGGCTGCACAATATACGCCCAGTTTCAGTGTGAGCAATATTATTATCTCAAAGAATTATTTGGAGCGCAATTATCATTAGTTCGTTTATAGCGAATGTTATGAACTCTTCCATGCTATGGATCAATTTATTTGTCCAGCACATCCCACAGATGCTTGTCTGGCTCAAGATCAAGGGTAATTTTGGAGGCCAAGTCAACATCTCAGGATGGTTCTTAAAAATTCCTGAACCGCTTTTGCTTTGTGGCACAAAAAGATAAACCAGATGAAAATACAACCAGTGTTATTCACTTCATGTGTCATAATGACTGATTGTAAAATAGCAGCATGTGAGATGGTTGTGAAGTAGCATCCATGTCTATTTAAAGGCGACCCTACCATAAAAAGATCGATGCTGTAAAAACAGTTCGCCTGATATGTGAAGATCTAAAGTCTGGATTTGTATTTGAGTGGTTCATGAGCTGAGAAACCCTCAGCTTAGTTTCGATCAGGAGTTCTGGTGCTGGGTGGGATCATTGGTTGGGACAAAAAGGTTGCTCCCAGAACTGGAATCGCTTTGAGAACACAGTAAGAGTGTAAAATGTTGGTAAACAGAATAAAACAAACCCGTTTCATCCACTATTAACAGGTTTCCGCTGATTAAATGACCAAGTGACCGAACTGTTCCAAACATGTTTACTACATGTGTGGTAAATGCAACACCAGTCTGGGTTGTTGTGGCCTGAAGAAGCACATTCTTGAAAGATTTGTCTTTTAGCAGATCAGATCTGATATTAGGGTGAAGCATTAGTTAGATTATATTAGCATGTTTTTAAAGAAAATTCTGAAATCACTTTCAACAAACTGCTGCTTTTTTGCAAAACAACACTTTGAAAGGTGCTGAAATATTATTTATGCATGAACGCTGTCATCTTTTAGTGCATATTTTATTTTCTTGTATCCAATCAACCAGAAACAGTAAAATGTTGGTGGCTAAAGATTAGAAGCAGCCAGCTGTACACCCTGTTGCAGACAAAACCCTGTAAAATTGCCATATTTCTCCCTCCTTCACATATATCCACCTTGACAGCTGAAATAAAAGGCAGAGAATAGCTTCCTGTCAGACTGCAGAACAGCTCTGTCACTTCAGTCTCACTGGAAAAAAAGGTTCAGGAATGTAACAAAGCATGTTGTCTGCTTTTTTGCAGACAGGTATCAATGTAACCTGGCTGTCTTCTGTTTGAGGATTCCTTCAGGAAGCTTTTGGAGTCCCAAATTAACATCCACCAATTAAAACATGAAACACCACCTTGCAAGACAGTCTAATATTGAAAATAAATATGTTGAAAAAAACTATTTTATTTTCACTCTTTGCTCTACTGGACCTTCAGGTTCTGCTGCTGCCTTTGAGCCATGACGGTCAGTGTGCACTGGAGCGGTGTGCAGCAGGGTGGAAAACGTTGAATGCTCCCTTTGGATTTAGCGTGAATCTGAATATCTTGTTTCAAAGAGATGGCAAGATGAAGCAGGAGACAGACAGAATGAGGGATTTATCTGCTGTAAAGAGGGAGTTTCTCCAGTCTACAGTGGTGAAGAAGAAACTGAGCTGAATAGGGAAGCTCTCAAACTCCATATATTTCAAAGGCTTAATAATTGTCAGGTAATATGGATCATAACTGAAAGAAGAAAAATCTCTGCTTTGGAGATCAGGTAAGAAGCTCAGTCCCCCAGGGAAAGCTTGCTCTGCATCAAAAGATGCCAGTTGAGGGGATTTAGACATCTAATCAGAATGCATTTGGAGATTTCTGGGCACGTCCCACTGGCAGGAGGCTACAGTAGAACTATATATCTTTCTAGGCCTGGAAATACCAATGAAACCAGGACTGATCAGGATAGACAGCATCCATCCCAGTTTGCTCTTATTTATAGGAATCTGATCAAATGTATTAGTTCTCCAAATCTCTGACAACCCAGGGTTCAGACCAGGAAGCAGGGTCGTAGTTTAACACTCCTCTCTGCAGCTTCTGTTGTTACCTTCCCATTACCCCACTGAGACTGTGTCTCGCCCATGGTTAAAATCAAATATTAAATATCTCATATATCTATTATATATCTATATATCGTGATATATCTTAGATTGAATTGACTTTGCTCCAAACATCCACAAACCTACCAAACTTTGTCTTCTTTCTCTCAACCTTGTGCTGACATATGGCATTGAGTGTGAAGAAATAATATTTCCTCATAACCCTGTCCTGTCTGACCATTTTTTAATAACATTTGAGTTTAATTTAGCAAAGTACTCGACACCTGAAATAAAATGTCATTATAGTAGATCATTATCAGATAATGCTGTACCAACGTTTGAAAATCTGTTCCATTTTTAAATTCATTATCACAGAAAAACACAGATGAAGGCAGTAATTTTGTTTCTTCCCCTTCACAAATTGATTCTCTTGTTCATAGTGTTACTTCCTCGTTCCTGCTGCGTTTGATCCAGTCGATCATAATATTCTCTTAGAAAGGCTGGAATATGCTGTAGGGATCAGGGGAACAGCGCTAGGCTGGTTTAAATCTTATCTGTCTGACAGATTCCAGTTTGTTCATGTAAATGATAAATCATCTTTAAACTCCAGGGTTAATTGTGGAGTACCACAAGGTTCAGTACTTTAGGCTTAATATTATCCTTTTTATAAAGCTCATAGTTAGAGTGGCTTAGGTTATCCTGAGTTATCTCTGTTATGCTGCTATAGGCTTAGGCTGCTGGAGGACATAATGACCACTTTCACTCTCTCTGGTAAATTCTCATACTACTCTCCAATTTTGTGTTATTTGCTGTTATTTCAGCTTCTAACTTTATGTTTTCTCTCAATTTTTTCTCTTCCTAGAAGCTACACCTGGCCTGGCTCTGTCTTTAGCTGTAGCACCTTCCTGGAGGGGGGTATCAGCTGAGCTGCTGCTGCTGTGATGATCCACATGGCCCTGTCTTTTAGTGTTTAACCCTTTCTCTCTCCTAGACATGGCTACTGACTGAGCTTCTACTGTAACTAACTCTATGTTCTCTCTTTCAGACTCTAACCTTGAAAACTGGCTCAGAGTTTATCTGTTCTTTCTTTCTAGATGAAACGACTAAAGGAGCTACATCCATTAACATTTACTTTTCCTTCCCATAGAAAGTACTCCTGGATCAGTGCTTCTTTGTTCTCTTTGTGTCTCTGCTCTGTTCTCTCAAACCTTCAGTCGGTCGTGGCAGATGGCCGCTCACACTGAGCCTGGTTCTGGTTCTGCTGGAGGTTTCTTCCTGTTAAAAGGGAGTTTTTCCTCTCCACTGTCGCTACATGCATGCTCAGTATGAGGGATTGCTGCAAAGTCAACACCAGTGACTGTCCACTGTCTCTACATGCTCATCCAGGAGGAGTGAATGCTGCAAGTCACTGACTGGATGCAATCTGCTGGGTTTCCTTAGATAGAAAAACTTTTTATACAATTTGAAGAAATAACTGAATCTGACTGAACTGTTCAATGATTAGGATTAATTTGAACGTATGAACCTGACTTAAAATCTTTATGATTCGATTCAATTGACTTTGTAAAGAGACGTGTTGTGAATTGGTGCTATATAAATAAACTGAATTGAAAGAAATCCCCAGGAGGAACTGGAGAGTGCCGAAAGAACACTTTCTGGATTTGCTTCCACATCTTGAGAGCAAATATTTGTGTTTCTCTTTCCATAAGACCGATTCCAGGGGTCTGAGTAAGATGATAAGTCTGGGTTTAGCTCCATGATGGCTAGCATGATACAATCTGTAAATATTACCATAAAATATGAATCTACAGATTAGGTGCTAAGCTGGCCTGACTGTAGACTAAAAATCAGCAAACCAAAGAATATTTTGAAAGGAATGAAACCAAAACTAGAAGAACTGAGGCTCCAAAATACAAAGACGCTAAAATGTTGTATTGAGCAAAAAGAGGAAATTTATTATTTGGAACATCTGACAGCAAAAATGACATGAATGAGATATCCTGCTGTGAGATGTTGTTTGAAGGTAGGTGTAAAATGTTTCCTAATCAGCTTCGGACCTTCTGTTCATCCCTTCTTCACAGTGAAGCTTGGACAGCTCCAACTGTGGGTTCAGGTCAAATAAATCAGAACCAGGAACTGGAGCACAGAACTTCCTGATACTTTTTATGCAAATAAAACTAAAAATAATTCCAGGCCTGAATGTTGATTTTTGATAAGCAAATCCACCCCTGGTTGCCTGTTTTTCTGGTTTGTTTAAATAATATTTTACTCCTTTATAACTATCAGAACCACGATGCTAAATGTTAAATGATTTAAACTACAATCCAATATTTACTGAATCAGTTATGAGCTTCACTTCTCTTTGTTGTGTAACAAATAAATAACTTGAAGCTTTTTACCAAACCATGGGCAGCAACATTCTCAGTTCACATCAGGTAAAGTCTAAAATATACATCAGATTCTAATAAACTGTCTAACCAAGCAGCACCAAACTCTGCTGACAGATAGATATGATCTGTGTTTGTGCATCCTAATGAACTGTGTTTTGTAGAGTAAAATCATATATTGACGTGCTCTCTGCATCTGGGGCCCTTTATTGACTGAACTCTGCTTTGTCTGATTCAGTGCAGAGTTGTTCAGGTTTTACTGAGACTGAGTTCCAAAGCTCCTCTGTAACCTTTGTTCAATCCTTTGCAGCTGCAGAGCACCTTTAAACATTTGATTGGACAAAACATTTGTGAGAAGTATTATTGCTGAATGAGTGATTCTTGGGTTGCACAGAGAAACTTTACAAAATGGATGTACACAGTCAGAGATGATCTGTTGGTTACTGGATGTTTAAATCTCTGAAATGACCTGCTGAACACCTGGAGGTGGTTGACACCAGAGGGGACTGTCTTCTGCCTCTTCTACCTCAACCAGTTCTGTCCAGTGTTCTGGTTTTGGGTCAGAGTCACGGGGTTCAAACATACTGTTCATTTATAATTCCATATATTTACAGATTACAAGGTTTTTCAGCAGTTTTTATAACATTTGGCAGTGGTTGAAAATGTGGTAAACGGTACTTCCCAGAGTGTTACTGCAACTGCAACACAGCCGAAAAGAGGGTCCTGCTGACCATAGTGAGGGCAGCAGAGAAAGTCAATGCTTATCCCCACCATCAGTCCAGGATATGCTTCAGAGCCACTTCAGGGTCAGAAATCTGAACATCAGCTGAAGCTCAAGATGTTTTCAGAACAGCCCCGAATTTCATGAAAGGCATTTAGGAGTTCATGTCTGTTCAAAAGATGCATTAAGCCCCAAACTGACGGACTTCACATATTTATTTAAAAACAATCAGATTAGTTTCTGTTGTGTTCCATATAATCGCTGCCCGCTCCACCTAACCTGACAATGAGTCTACAGGGAAAGAAGGCAAGAAGTGGTTATTTGTGCACACGCTGCACGGCGACTGCGCAACTACATGCACAGGTTCAGGCGGAAGCAGAGCGGCTTAACCCAGACTGAAGTTAGTGGTAATGCTGGCTCAGAATGGGCTAATTGTAAGCTAGTGCTAATCACTGATTCAGTCATGAGGTGGAGGTGAACCTCCACCTCATGACTGAATCATCACGGTCATGATGAGGGACTTTCACCTGACCTACAGGTAAAGTTAAAAGACCTGGCCGTGACAGAAAACAGTAGGAAAACTTCTCTGTGAGCATTTAGCTGGATCTGCATCATGATGAGAAAAATGTCTGATCCTTTAGTTCAATCACAATCAAAGCATTCAGTCCTAAAGTTACTAAACACATTGAAAGGTCCTTCAGATCGCCACATTGCATCTAATGGCTGCAGCCGGTCCTTTAGTCCAGTTCTACATGTAGGCAGAAACAGTTGTTGCTCAATAAACCAGGAAAATATCTCCTGGTGCCAGAAAGACACAGTAGAAAGAGCTAGAGTAATCCTCCATCTTCTCTTTCATATCTTCTGATCATAAACATACAGCTCTGGGTTGTTTAAAGGTACAGAATTAATGAGAAATAAATCAAAGCATTAATCACAGGTGGACCATTAATTAGTTCACAGTTTTTTTTGTTCTGAATATTACATGCAATATGTTATATACAGGTCCTTCTCAAAATATTAGCATATTGTGATAAAGTTCATTATTTTCCATAATGTCATGATGAAAATTTAACATTCATATATTTTAGATTCATTGCACACTAACTGAAATATTTCAGGTCTTTTATTGTCTTAATACGGATGATTTTGGCATACAGCTCATGAAAACCCAAAATTCATATCTCACAAAATTAGCATATTTCATCTGACCAATAAAAGAAAAGTGTTTTTAATACAAAAAACGTCAACCTTCAAATAATCATGTACAGTTATGCACTCAATACTTGGTCGGGAATCCTTTTGCAGAAATGACTGCTTCAATGCGGCGTGGCATGGAGGCAATCAGCCTGTGGCACTGCTGAGGTCTTATGGAGGCCCAGGATGCTTCGATAGCGGCCTTTAGCTCATCCAGAGTGTTGGGTCTTGAGTCTTTCAACGTTCTCTTCACAATATCCCACAGATTCTCTATGGGGTTCAGGTCAGGAGAGTTGGCAGGCCAATTGAGCACAGTGATACCATGGTCAGTAAACCATTTACCAGTGGTTTTGGCACTGTGAGCAGGTGCCAGGTCGTGCTGAAAAATGAAATCTTCATCTCCATAAAGCTTTTCAGCAGATGGAAGCATGAAGTGCTCCAAAATCTCCTGATAGCTAGCTGCATTGACCCTGCCCTTGATAAAACACAGTGGACCAACACCAGCAGCTGACACGGCACCCCAGACCATCACTGACTGTGGGTACTTGACACTGGACTTCTGGCATTTTGGCATTTCCTTCTCCCCAGTCTTCCTCCAGACTCTGGCACCTTGATTTCTGAATGACATGCAGAATTTGCTTTCATCTGAAAAAAGTACTTTGGACCACTGAGCAACAGTCCAGTGCTGCTTCTCTGTAGCCCAGGTCAGGCGCTTCTGCTGCTGTTTCTGGTTCAAAAGTGGCTTGACCTGGGGAATGTGGCACCTGTAGCCCATTTCCTGCACACGCCTGTGCACGGTGGTTCTGGATGTTTCTACTCCAGACTCAGTCCACTGCTTCCGCAGGTCCCCCAAGGTCTGGAATCGGCCCTTCTCCACAATCTTCCTCAGGGTCCGGTCACCTCTTCTCGTTGTGCAGCGTTTTCTGCCACACTTTTTCCTTCCCACAGACTTCCCACTGAGGTGCCTTGATACAGCACTCTGGGAACAGCCTATTCGTTCAGAAATGTCTTTCTGTGTCTTACCCTCTTGCTTGAGGGTGTCAATAGTGGCCTTCTGGACAGCAGTCAGGTCGGCAGTCTTACCCATGATTGGGGTTTTGAGTGATGAACCAGGCTGGGAGTTTTAAAGGCCCCAGGAATCTTTTGCAGGTGTTTAGAGTTAACTCGTTGATTCAGATGATTAGGTTCATAGCTCGTTTAGAGACCCTTTTAATGATATGCTAATTTTGTGAGATAGGAATTTTGGGTTTTCATGACCTGTATGCCAAAATCATCCGTATTAAGACAATAAAAGACCTGAAATATTTCAGTTAGTGTGCAATGAATCTAAAATATATGAATGTTAAATTTTCATCATGACATTATGGAAAATAATGAACTTTATCACAATATGCTAATATTTTGAGAAGGACCTGTATATAAAATTAAATTAAACAAGGATCCAGTTTTACTCAAGGTAATACATACATACCACTTGTATACATTGATTAATAACTAATATTAGTACTGATAACAGGACAAAAGGTGAGAGTCCAAGAAAGGTCCAGGATGAGGATCCATATTCTATTTTAAACACCTTTTTCTCTACAGAAAGTGTTTAATGGTAAAGGCTGAACTAATGGCTCACCTGGTCAGAAGAGAACAACAGACTAAGTGGAATGAATGGCTGGAAAGATGGCAGTAAATCAACAGGTTCATGGAAGAAGGAACATATTTTAATGAAATTATTTGGAAAGTCTACAGCATAATTAAAATAAATAAATGTGGTTTTAGGATCTTACCATCCAACTAAAATGTAAGAAAATCCATTTTATACCAGTTTTCTTTTTAGAAATGTAAGAAATTGTAACAATGGAGCCTCAGGGGAGGGAGAGAGATTGAGAGAGTAAAATTTAAAAAAAGTCATTTACATAAATGAGAAGAGAAGCACATTTATTTGAGCCACAGTAAACACATTTTCTCCGAGTTGAAGAACAATTTTAGTCAAGCCAAATGTTTTTTTTTGTATCAGTTGTAAACTGTTTCTCTTTATCCTTCACTTCAACTACTAACAAAAAATTAAAACCAAGCCAAATTATTGTGAAGCTTTTTTGTTTGATTCACAATAACTTGCCAGTCTAAATAAACTGGGTCGCCGTCTGATGAAAAGTAAACTATTTAGTGCCTGAGCTAAAGACCCCAATGGTTCAGACCTTAAAAACGCCCCTGGTGGTGCCTCTGCTTTATAAGTGATTTTGTTCCATGATGGAGCTCTTAACTGGAATCATTGAAATAAATTAAATCACAATTAATCCATTCCAGACCCCCAAAGCACCACGAGGCAGCATTCATGAATATGAAGGTGCTCTAAAAATGTTAAATATTTGGTTCTGTGTCAGAAATGTTTTTAGCAAAAGTAAGCCTTTTATTAAATGCTGAACTGATGTGGAACAGAAAAACTGCAGAGTAAATACAAAGAAAACAGGAAAGTTAAGTAAATCACAGTAAAAGCAGTTGATTGAATGTCTGAAACAGGAACGCCAAATTAGCCTGACTCCTTTTACAAAATAATAATATATAATTAATAATAAAATAATAATAAATAATTCAATAAATAAATAACTAGGCAGAGAGCTTACCCCCCAAATCAAATTTCATAAATCATGAAATAACCCAAGATGTACCATCAGAGGCTGGAGGAACAGAAGTTCCATATCCTCTTGTATAACCTTTTCTGGAGCAAAAACAGATGGCATTTTTATTAGGAGGTGAAGAACGTTTTTACATAAGCTGTGCGCTAATGGCTGACATGCAACTCAGAAACGTCAAGAACAGAAGTAAAAGCGACTATCGTCTGCATAGCGGTCAAGAAATATCTGAAAAATGTAAAAAATGTGCAAAAGGACGATCGATCTATTGGAGCCTAGATAGATGGATAGATAATGTCCCAAACTATTAATTAGTGCCAATTTTATATTATTAGCAGGGGAGCATTTCACAAAGTCACAACAAAGCTCAGTTTATCTACTGAGCACAAAAGGAAACATCTTCATCATTGTAATGCAGGAAAGCTCTGCGTCTGAAAATCATTGCTCCCACATTTCTGAGGACTTACATTACCACATATATAACACGATGTTTATGGGCCCATTTCTTATCACTGGATAACACTAACATGTTTCATGCATTAATTAAGTGTGCAGAAAAGAACAAATCATTAACTCTATACGGTAACTGTAGATCGTTTCTTTATGGAAACTGTTATGTTTTGTGTGATTTGTTCAGATTTTCGAAAACAGTTCTTGTTTTCATTTAACCAATAATGCTGGTAGTTGTCTGTGATGGACTGGTGTACCCCACCTAATATATTTCCACCTTCTAGTGGAGCATAGAGTGTCTGGTTTTTGAAGTGCTAAATAAAAAAGCAGAAATCCTAAAATAAATCATGCAGAAAGGTCGGGACACTTTGGGGCAAAGTGAATTTGATTTGGCTTATTTTTAGCATGCTACTTGGAAACTGGGAGTCCTGACAAAAATGTTAAACAATGTCAAACAAAACAGCTCTAAGGGTTCTTTTGTTCCACAGATTGGACATGATGGAAAACAGATTGAAAAGCTTCTGTGTAATTACTACACACAGGAAAATCAATAAGAAAGGACAGGCATCATAATCAAAAAGATTTTGCAACTTGGACCAACGCTCTCACCTTGCAAGCCGCAGCCTGGCAGCTTCTGTGACCTTTTAAGCCGTTTATGTCTCTGCATAGATATTGGCATTAACACCCTTACGCCTGAATGAAAAGTGCTTGGTAAGCCAACAGCTGCGCTCGCCGAACTGTGCACCTTAGAGGTGAATCATATCATGCTGGATTAGCCTCACCTTAATTTATCGGTGCCAGCTTTGTATCTGGAGACTCTGGCCATCAACAAGGGCATGCAGACAGCATCCAGCCAGCGCTTCTCATACTTTGGTTCATTAGCAGAGGGCGAGGGGGGCGATGCAGCCTGTGTGGAAAACAGAAACAATGCAATGAGCTCCAGCTCCCAGCCAGTCCATCTGATCCCTGGTCTGCTGGAACCATATGGCACATACTGTACAGTACAACACAATCACTATTTGTCTTCATAATTATTAGAGTTAACATGTGTAGTATGAATCAGAAGCCTTATTTAACTAGTTCAGTACCCAGAACATGGACCAATACAATTTGGTCCATGTGCAGAACAGTGATTGAGATGTAAATGATTTGATTTGCAAAAGGCCTAAAGTTGGTTCAATTTATTTATGATAAATAAGATAGAGAAACAGAAAAGATATAAATTCACATAAAGGCTCAGACAGAAATGATTTCACATATTACAATAAAACCTGAGCCCAATGCACAGTCTGTCAGTCATACAAGTCCAGCACTGCAGCCTTGCAGGATGAATGTTCAAATCCCGACATAGTCCTCTCCAGCAAACCAACATGGAAAAGCTCGTTCATCAGCTCCTCACTGATTTACTGCTAATGTTTGTCTGAAACATGGTTCCAAACATTTCATGATTGTTAAAGTGATTATCAGGCTAAAGTTGTAGTTAATGTAGTTTCATGCTAGAAAATGAGCTGAAATCTCTAAATCCCAGGTTTGAATCTGCTGCAGGATAAAGACATTCAGGTTATGTTTTGGGGATTTCTGTAAAAGGACTAAGACTGGAACTGTGACCCTAACTGACCTAAAAGGCTCAGTGGTAGGATTTAGCTTTGTTTCATGGAAGCCGTCAGACTGGGCTGAACCAAACACGCCAGGCAGGAAAGACACCTTGAGGTCTGAGGGCTTGCTGCTTTTCTGCTTCTGTAGATAGTAGAAATTGGATTCCTCAGTAGTGTTGGACAGCTGAAAACCCTGAGCTCCGGTTAGTGTGATAAGCAGAGGATCCTAAAAGAGGTCCTTAAAGAGATGTTCTGGGGAATGCAGCATTACAGAAAACTAACCAGCACCAATTCATTTGCCTTAGCCAATCAGAAGCAGACTTTTGGACCATGCGGGAACTGTTGCCTTATTTCATTTGAAAACAACCTCAGATAGAATATAAAGTCTAGTACAATAATCTAAAACAAGTAGCTGTGTCATATTATACAGAGAGTCTGAAGTTCTTCATGTCTGTTTCACAGATGTGTTTTTATCCATAATTTTTCATCCCAACTAAAACAAACTGCTGGTTTCTGTTCTATACATTCACTGTTTTAAACATAAAACCTTCCTAGAGGATGAAAATGACCTTTCCCTATCAGGATGTACAGATAATCATCATTCAGTGAAGAACATTATGATAACTTCTAAGCTATATTGATAAGCCTAGAAAGCCACAAAAACACATTGAATTGGTAAAAAAGCCTTATTTTGACACTAAAATCATAAAAGTGGGCAGCAAAGGATCTCCAGAGCTTCTCTAAGCAACTAAGAACCCGACGTTATGAATTCATGCTGATGGTGGCAGCAGAAAAATCACACCTGAATCTGGTTTCAGAACAGTTTATTATCACCATTTTATTTCTTTCTTTGTATTATTTATGGTTCATTCACTGTATCAGTGACCAGGTTTAAAGCAAAAATTTAAAAGACAATGATGAAAATGTTTCCATAAATTTCTTTTGTTCAGGTTTATACCTTCATTATTTGTGTGTCACGATTAATCCAGGTGATTTGAGGCAATCCTTCGAGCATTCAGCAACCTTTCACTGCCGCATCTTATAACCAAGGTCGTATTAAACTGGACTTCGGGTGCCGGTAAGTAGTTGGAACCACTGTTAGAAGACGCAGGTTTAAAGGCTTCAAGCAAATCTTAGAAGCCCATGAAAAGCTACAATTTGTTTGGCTTGAAATGAACCTTTCATACAAGCGTAATATCTGAACATTTGAAAACGGAATCCATGTTGCAGGAGGGGTTTTTTTTATTATTATTTTTAACCAGGCTTTGAAATAAAAGACAATTTATAAACTGAAATGATTCACTTTGTACAATTTTGCTAAATTGTTTCTGAAACTCTGTTAATGTTTAGCCAAACTTCAAAATTGAATTTAAAAGCATGAACAACACTAATCAGGGTAGGGTAAAGTGCACCCCGGCAAACATATAGATAGTTTATGACAGAACCCGCCTTATAACAGGCCTGTTTTTGACAATTTAGATGTATCATTTAGTCATATAGCAACTTCCAGTGATTTCCAGGACAGCCAATAGCTACTGTCCTTCCTGGGGAGTAGCCAGCAGTGGTTTGGAGATGTTCCTGCGAAGCTTGAACATCTCCACAAGAGTGTGACAATCAAACACAGAAAAAGAACGTTTTGCTAAACTTCAAACCAGTTTCTGTAAAAATACAGCTCACTGCATATGATAAACAACCACAACAAAGCACTTTACAACAGCTGCTGCTGCCTTATTGGAAGTTGCTAACATAATCCACCCTGCAGCTGATAGAAGAATCCATGGAGAGAATCTGATCTGGAGTCGGGATCGAAACTCATCAAGGGGAACGTTACAAGGTTCATGGTCTAGGAGTCTGGACACAAAGGTGAGATATAATCAGTCTGATTGCAAAGATAAACAGAAGATTGACGTGGTGTCCCTTAAAGACAAGACTAAGTGTAGCAGAAAAGAGGAATGGTGTTGAAACATCTTTGTGACTAATATTTCACATGGCCAGAAACTGCAGGCAAAAATACTTTCTACAATATATATATTTACAGCACTGACAAAACAATACAAGTCTCCGAGAAGGCAGAAAGTACTGCTTATTTACCACAGTTGGTCCAAAAGTTAGTATTCAGACTGTAAAACATTTCATATCCTGATTAAATTCAAATTTAGGGCTTGATAACACCTCATGCAAGATTGGTGCAGTGCATTAAAACAACTATCCAAAGGTCCGGAGGCACAAGACGCTGACAAAGGTTCTGCTAACTGGAGATTTCCCCAAATCCAAATGCAAATCACACCTCTCTCCTAATGAAGAACAGATGTGTTACACATTATCTAACGAGTTACGGATCAAATGAGTGAACATCAAACATCAAATCACTCCTTGAGAAAAAGATAATCTTTCAGCATAAATCCCCAAACCGCTCTAAATTATCTGCTGTTGTCTTACTATCATTACAGGCACACTACAGGTAGAGATATATGTATTCATAACTGAAAAACAAAAGCTGCTGAACTCAGAGCGGCTGAACGTCTCACTGGAGCAGTAAACTGTCTTCTGGCTGGACTGTTGCTGGGTGTAAAGAGGGGAGGGAAACTGCATACCTCTGCAAAGTGAATCCAACATCTCTACTCCTGTATGCCAGAACCATGTCAGCTCCACAAAGCTGCATTTCTGAAGAAATTATCATCTTTTGCCCTAATTATGTCAAGCGAGAACAAAATGTTTGAGTTAACTCAAGTGGAGGCCTTCAGAAAGTGGTAGGTGTAGCAGGAAATGGAACGCTATCAGGTTGTCAAAGTGGATTTCAATGACAGAGCACCTGCCTCTGTGGAGCTGCAAAACACAAACTTAAGCCACAGCGCTGCTCTTGACATGCTGGATGCTGCTGCTTCAGTGGTGATGTGAACCGAGAATAATTATCTGAAAGACGACGAAAGACAGAGCTCTGTGAATGCTAATTCTCTGCCCAGGAGGAGGCTTTCATAGTGAGGTCTGCACCAATCCTGGTACTGAAATCCACCTGAGCAGAACGCCTGTTCTGAGTTTACCACAAAGTAAACAAGTTTAGTTTGAAGCATTTGGGTTTGAACAATGTTTCAGGGACTGATCCAAGAACTAAGACTGAATGACCCAAACAGGGTTTTGATCATTTCATCTTTTACAGAGTAAAAGTCGTGTTTTCTGCAAATTCTCGATTTTTACTGGCTTCTTTCCATTTATCCATCATTGTCTATTTATCCAAGATCAGGTCCTGAAGATACCAGCTCCAGGAATGAAACACAGACATCCGATGTTTGAAACACTCTACACTGGAGCTTTTCTAAAATTGAACACTATGAGTCTAATTATGATGAGTTTAACTTTTTGATGAGGACATCATTTTTTGGAAATGCATCCATGCAATCACTGACAAAAAAAATAAATATCAAACCCACCCAGGAGAAATGGTTTAATTCAAACCTAATGTGGAACGTTTGTAGACCAATGATGAGATGGAAATGATCTAATTTCCAAGAAGTTGAAACATCCAGAACCAGCACTGTAGGACATAATTAGTGTTGTCAACAGTTACCAGAGCACCCAACAGTGAAACAGCGAGTGAAGGTCAGCAGATACAGATTAGACAGCAGAACTTGAGTTTTATTGGAGTTCTAATTCAGGTCTCTGCATGTACCATCACTTCTTTCGTTAAACCACATGCAGGTTAACAAACATCTAACAATGCTGCCAGTGATGACCTCTATTTTTAATTGGACTGACTTAAAAAAAACTGCAGTGGAAATCCATCCAATCATACAGATTTCAAGGTTCATACATTCCAATTAATCCTAACTTTCAAACAATCAGATTTAGTTATTTATTCAAATTGGATAAAAAGTTTTTCTATCTAAGGAAACCCAGCAGATTGCATCCAGTCAGTGACTTGCAGCATTCACTCCTCCTGGATGAGCATGTAGAGACAGTGGACAGTCGCTGGTGTTGACTTTGCAGCAATCCCTCATACTGAGCATGCATGTAGCGACAGTGGAGAGGAAAAACTCCCTTTTAACAGGAAGAAACCTCCAGCAGAACCAGAACCAGGCTCAGTGTGTGTTTGTTAGTGGAATATAACAGAAAACTGTAGAATGTCACTAATGCCAAGTAATTAATTCTGTCATGAATTAGTTCAAATATTTGTATGAATATCATGACAGTATACACTCACCAGCCACTTTATTAGGTACACCTTGCTAGTACCGGGTTGGATCCCCTTTTGCCTTCAGAACTGCCTTAATCCTTGGTGGCATAGATTCAACAAGGTTCTGGAAACATTCCTCAGAGATTTTGGTCCATATTGACATGATAGCATCACACAGATGCTGCAGATTTGTCAGCTGCATCCATGATGAGAATCTCCTGTTCCACCACATCCTAAAGGTGATCTATTGGATTGAGATCTGGTGGCTGTGGAGGTCCATGCTTTCATGATGTTGACGCCAAATTCTGACCCTAACATCCGAATGTCGCAGCAGAAATCGAGACTCATCAGACCAGGCAACATTTTTCCAATCTTCTATTGTCCAATTTTGGCGAGTCTGTGTGAATTGTAGCCTCAGTTTCCTGTTCTTAGCTGACAGGAGTGGCACCAGGTGTGGTCTTCTGCTGCTGTAGCCCATCTGCCTCAAGGTTCGACGTGTTGTGTGTTCAGAGATGCTCTTCTGCATGCCTTGGTTGTAACGAGAGGTTATTTGAGTTACTGTTGCCTTTCTATCAGCTGGAACCAGTCTGGACATTATCCTCTGACCTCAAAGTCATTTAAATCACCTTTCTTCCTCATTCTGATGCTCGGTTTGAACGTCAGCAGATCGTCTTGACCACGTCTACATGCCTAAATGCATTGAGCCATGTGATTAGCTGATTAGAAATTTATGTTAACGGGCCTTCTGAGTTCTGCTGCCTGCTAACAGAAGTGAACAGGTTCTGCTGCAGTTCAACCCACTGCTAATGGGAACAGTGGGTGTAAACCAGCCCATCAGATAGGTGGAGACATTCTGACCCACCCTACAAGGTCTGATGATCATTGTCTCTGGGTTTATTTCTCTACTGACTCACAATTGTTCATCTTTTGTTTATCAGTTTCCGGTATTCCTATTTTAATCACATACATATGTAAACACAGTCCTAATCAATTAGTTACCATGCCAACCACTGACTAACATCCAGTTTTATGAACATTCTCACGAGAATTTCACATCTCGTCTTTTTCCTTCCTTGTGGGATAAACTGGTCTCGCATTACTGGCCTTCAACCCTCCGTCTCAAGGCTTCCTAGAAATAAACTCAGACCATTAAAAGACTTGCATCTAATACTTCCCTCAAAATAAAAGCAAACAAGCTGTTAGGCCAAGAACAAAAGGAACTGTCTAATATAACACCGCTTCTTAGTGAGATGAGAAAAATCTCATTTGAGAAACTGTTCAGATGCCTGTTTTTTTAAAGAAATAAATTATATTTAAAAGCTAAGAACAGTCTGAGTCGGCTGAAGTTTTCTATCTATCTGCACCTCAGAGACATAATGAACAAACTGGGAACACAGAACTTCAGAGCATGAGGGATGTTCTATGGGCCCGGTGTATAAATGGAAACACTTTAAATGTGGCTCAGCAGTGAGAGCTGGAAGTGGTCATCTGCTATCTTTCCTTGAAAAATACATATTTAATGTATTAATTATTTAATATGATCAAGTGCAAAAATAGCTCTTTGGATTGTAAAGGTTGCTGATCCCTGGACTAGGCCGTTGTAACACATGAATCAGCTTTCAGTATCTCTGGCTGTATGTTCAGGATGATTGTCCTGCTGGAAGGTGAACCTCCACCCCAGTCTCAGGTCTTCTGCAGCCTCCAACAGGTTTTCCTTCAGGATTGCCCTGGATTTAACTCCATCCATCTTCCTATCAACTCTGACCAGGTTCCCTCTGCTGAAGAAAATCAGTCCCATATCATGATACTGCCCCTAACATGTTTCAGCATGGGTGTCTTTTTGTCGATGTGGACTTTTAGTTTACCTCCATACACGCTCTGCATGTAGGTACGAATTTAATTCTGGTCTCATCTGATCAAAACAACACCTACTAAATAACTGGTGTCCAGAATCAGGCCTGTGTCCTGGATGTTTTTGTTGTTGCCCTGATTGAACAGACTTGAATCATTCATTGGTTCTTTTACAGGCTGCTGCAGAGCTAGGTGACACGCTAAGAAAGTAATTCAGCCATCTGAATCATCTGTGTTGGAAAGAACACATAAAACCAGCAGTCTGGGCCTTGGGATCAGGAGCTGGACACACCTGTTCTGCATAGTAGCTGCGCCCCCTACATGGCTAAGTGCAGCAGTGCAGGAACTGTGCTGAATGTTTAATAAGCTGCAGCTGTTATTACAGCTGAGGGGCTGGCGGACTCCCACTGTGCTCTGGGAAAAAGAAACATTGTCTCGTCAAATGATCTGCTTCCACAGTGAAACCACCAATCATCTGTGCTCCAGACACTAATCACAGCCATCACCTCTCCAACATCAGGGAAGTAAAGAAGCCAATAAAAGAACAAAACAAGATTTTATCTTCTGCCTCTCTCAGCTGAAGCGCTGTACGGTTTATGAAGAAGCATCTTTCAAACCTTCAGCACAAACATAAATCTATAAAACTCACGCCATATGTCTAAGAAGCAAGTTTTGAGCAACGCAACGACAAATCAATCAGTTTTCCCCATCACAGACGGTGAGAGAGAGAGATCAAGTGGTTAAGGTTGCTGGTGTGTTTTTAACCTCTCATCTTCAGCAGCATTTCTTTGTTGCATGAAAATCGCCTTAGATTGAATGCCTGATATTAACCCATCTGGAGTAAAATGGAGTAAAATCTAAAAACTGTTTTAAAGTTTATTGGAGGAGGCGTGAACGTTGCAAAAAACAGTTTAGCTCAGGAATTGTAATTTTCCTCCCTCTTCCAAGATACTGTCTGCAGAGCTGGTTCCCCCCAGTGTTGGGAGGTACATTCCAGGCGGCTAAACGCCCTCCTGGCATATATGCATGTAGGACATTATGAATTACTTTCCATTTAATAACATGTCAAAGTCAAAGTGGATTTGTCCGAGAGTGGGTCCACACAGAGAGGCAGAGCCTGGGGCTGTGGCTGATAGCGCTGCCTTTTGCTTGCCTGGTGGTCAGCGCTGCTGAGCTGGCTGCTGGTTTAAATACAGACACTCTCTGTGGAGAACAATCAGCTGAGCTTCAAAGCAAAGCACAGAGAGCTGCACTGCAAACCTCTGGTTCACATTTCATTCTCATGGTCACATGAAGCAAAGACACTAAGGGCCACCTGATCCAGGGCTGAAGTAATAGCAAACATCATCCGGTTTCAGGAAATAAAGCTATTTAAACAATTCTGATTATGTTTCACATGCAAACAGTTCCTTTTATTAAAGATTTTGGTTTACATTGAGATCACAGCTGGCAGCTGTGATTAAATTTTGTCTGAATGACATTTCTGCAGAGCCAGCGAGGAACATCTGCATCTCTGCATTACAACAACCAGCTGTGTCATACATTACATCATACCTAACAGTTCAATTCAAATTATTTTTAGCCAATATATTCATTAATATCCAGTAGTAGTAGCAGTAGTACAGGAAGTAGTAGTAGTAGTAGAAGCAGTAGTAGTAGTTGTACTAGTATTTATATTTAATTGGATATTTCTTTCCAACACAGCAGTTGTATGACTGTTAAAAACACAACCACAAGGTGGCAGTAGTGCACCAAATTGCTGCCAACTGCCATAAAAGTTGAACCCAACACCTGAAACCCAAGAAGGCCGTCCTTGTTTTCTTTGGGAAGATCATGAATTGGAAACTAGGGCTGATGGTGAACTACACCAGTGCATTTACTGACAAAAGGAAAATGAACCATTTCGGAGTTCAGAGTTGAGGAATTTTTACTCACTTGATAAAAACTCAGGTGAGAGGACCATGACCTTGGACGTTATGCCCATCTTACAGCTGCTGATAAGAATGAAAACGCTGATTGCATAAATGCGCTCAGTTCTTCATCCTGTGATCCGAGAGAACACAACTGGGAGAATGATCCACTGACTCTGGGGGCAGCCATGAAAGAACCAGAGACTAACTGGTCGCTATGGTGATTCCCTCTTTCATCACAAGAATTTAGGCCTCAGGCAAATGGTCCCTGTTTGTGAAAACTATGAGAAATACCAGAAAATTCTTGAATCATGAGTCAGAATCTTCTGGGGTCAAAACATGGTCCTTTTCAAGTGTCTACACTTCCTGCAGGAGATCTGATAGCTTAAACAGAACCTACGGGTCTGGTTTCTACAGAACCATTCAGAGGTGAAATCTAGTGGGAATGAACAAGTGTGTGGGCGTGTCTCCTTGCACTCTGGGCTCTGATTGGACAGAAAACCATCCTACAGCAGTGGGAAATACCCTATCTGGAAGGAGACAAACACCTGCGTTTGGATGAAGAACTTGGACATGTGGACATGAAGCTGTGGCCCTGAAAGCAGATTAAATCCAAAAGGTCTGAATATTTTACAGATTCAGAATTAGGATATTTTAATATTTTATTTGAAATCTAAAAGATCCTCAAACATAAAGTGTTATAGTTGGAAAAACTTGAAAAGGAACTAGGGCAGGTAGAGTCCAACTTTCTGTGACCCATTTAAAGTTTGAAAGATGGTTCTGAAGGAAAGGATGGCTAACTCAGAACTGGGTTTATCACTGCTAGTTGTTGTCTACAGTCTATGTTTTTATATTCATCATTATAGCATCATTATCAAAAATGAGGAACACGTTCTGATACTTTCTTCAACATCATGGGTTGAGAACCAGAAATCAAGACAAACTGAAGAACAGCGAGCAAAACGTTCTGCATCATTTAGCCAAGACAGCCCATTTGTTTTATAAGCCAACAGTGGGGTACCGTCCCAAACTCTGGAAGGTCCTGCTTCAGTAGCAACGTGCATCAACAATTAGATGTCTCTTACTGTGTTGTTTCCGTTTCCATTTAAATGTAAACTGCTATCGAAGAGCGGAGAAGATCCCCGACTACGGTCCAGCCCAGGAGAACCTGAGGGGAAAACAAAAACACTGGCAATTATTTGACAGTAATATAATTTACATAACAATAAAGATTTAATCATAATTTAACTCATTTTTATCACTTATCTTCCTTTAGAAACAAAAGAAAGAACCAGTTTTATTATCCTGACAAAGGAACATGTGATAATCGGACCTTGTTCTCCTCAGATGAAGCTCTTTAGGAGAACTTCTTGAACCTCTGCCCTTCACTTTCCCATAAAGAAAGCAACAAACAGAAACCCAGAGTACCAACTCACCAACGAGTTTACCTGTCCTTCTGACCTGCAGCTAATCGCTGAGCAGCGATCAGAAGCATCTCCGATTTATCTCAGAAGGAAACTGCTAAAACTAGTTCATGTGACAACCCAGTATGCACGGGGAGAACATGGGAACTCCATGCAGAAAGACCACCGGCTAGGAATTGAACCCAGGACCTTCTTGCTGCAAGGCAACAGTGCTACCAACTGCGTCACCGTCCAGCCCGTTTTTATTGGTCTGAGGTAAGATTGTAATTTCCTGAGAACCTCGGATTTCGATGGTCTTGAAGCCTTCAAAGTAGCTTATCGTTGACTTTTTTTATTTTTATATCCTCATTTGGAAGTCGCTTTGGATAAAAACTTTCACTAAATAAATCAACCGAAACAAAGTTAGGATGTCAACTCCATCACTGTGTTGAAGGAATCTGTAGAATTGTATTTTTTATTTCCATCATTCACTTTTTAGAGATATTCTGATTTATTGAGATGCACATTTTTACTACATGAGAACTTGTTGGGCTCTCCCAGTTCCACCTTTATGAGGTACATCCAGAAAAACCATCACCATACCAGTCATTAAAAGCCTTTGCTCAACAGAAGAAACATAAGAATAAAATTCCCTCATCAATTTGTCCCAAAAATATATGGTTTTCAAAGTGTGGTGAGATTTTATCTAATTTCTGATCAGTTATTATAGGAAACTTCACACTGCTGATTCTTTTCCTCAACTACCACATTTCATCTGCTCCACTCAAATGTCATAAAACTCAAACTATGGCTTTCGGCAGATTATACCCCTAAACTCAAAGACATAGGAGGAGGAGGAGGAGGAGGAGGAGGAGGAGGAGGAGGAGGAGGAGGAGGAGGAGGGCTCTGCCTTAAACAGGCTTTGTTTCACAAGAAGCACTCAGCTGGGTGAATGAACGACATAACGGGCCGAGGTCGCTCACCTAGAGGCAGTTTTAGGAATGATGGGACTTCTCGCAGGTAACGGACGGTGATGGTGACCTCATCACCTGCAGTACGCAGGAGGTGAACCTGACGGCAGAGACACACAGAGAGACAGTGAGGGATAAATGAAGCGAGTAGCATTCATGTCCAGCTGTACTCTGCCTCAGACGGTGACATGTAGCAGTTTCACTTAAACCATTTAAGGTTTATTCATGGCTGCCATTAAATCTCTGTCCTACAGTTAAACAGAGAAAAGCAAACAGGCTGTGAATGTTACTACAGCACATGCACGTGCTCTTGTTGCTTGAGCATCTGTCAGAGCTGCCTGTGAGACAGGCTGCCATTAACATGTCTAGATTGTGTTCTGAAGAGAAACGTTCATTATGTGTTTTGACACTCGGGAGGTGAACGTAGTGAGAGCAGCTGTTCAGGGCTCCACGAGGAGTGTGGGTGGTAGCGTGAGGGACCGATGGCTGATGATGAGAAAGATAGTTGACAAAGGAACGAGCATAATGGAGCAGATAAAAGAAAACAGCTGGAGTCCATGCAGAAGCTCCAACATCAGCAGCCAGAACTTTTAACATGAGCTTCCACCAAGAACAACAGGAGCATGACAGCCATAGACTGCTGATGTTCACTCTGGTTTTCACCAACAGATTTTAATGTCAGTCATGGGCCTGAACGTTTGAAGAATGTATGTGTTCTGTTGTTAACCCAGGTGCACAAGTCTGAATTGATTGTGGATTTCAGGTTCTAAATGATCCAGAGCCACAGCTAGCCAGCAACAAGCTTCCTGGGTCACCCTGGCTTGATATGTGACCTTTCTTCTTGGTCTGCTTGGTCGAGTTCATTCAAACTGGACGGTTTTCAGCCACAGATCCAGTTTTTAAGCTTAACAGAGCTGAAGTCAGAGCTTTGGGAAACTGAGTCCAGAACCTTAATGTTGGTCAGATTTATCCATTCCAGAACCAGTTTGGGATGATCTGCTGTTTCATCTACCAAGCTGTTGATTTATGGTGAAGAACTTAGAGGTAGTCCTCCTGTATTGCAAAAGTACCATTGGTACTGCAACAAACCCATAGGATAATGCTGCCACCACCATGCTTGACAGTTGGTACAGTGTTCGCAGGTTTGAAAACCTCTAAGCAAACGTGTCATTGTGTCCAAACAGCTCAATGTTGTCTTTGTCTTGACCATCAGACTTTTCTCCAGAACACATTTAAATGTCCATGTGAGCAGATGAAGTTGCGGTCCAGCCTGAAGGAGTGGACTTTGGAGCAAAAGCTTCCTCCTTGGCCAGCAACCTCCCGTCCCCAGTGGTGTTAAACTGGCGTCACTGTGGACAGTAACACCGATGTTCCAACACTTTCCAGTTCACAGAAGACTTCCAAGGTTGTTCCTCAACATGCCAACCCATTCCCTTTCTTCTGAGGAGGACAGTTGGGTTGTTCTTCCAGATCTTGGCAAAGTAAGGACACCTCTGAATAACTTCTATAACAAGCAATCTTTGAATTTGCAGATGATTCGATTACTTTCCAAAGTTTATGGCTCCTATCAGATCTACACTAAGTTCCTTGAACGGTTCATTGTTCTGAGTGGTGGTCCGTCCAATGAGTGAAGTTAAAGAAATCATTTTTAAGAATCAGCAAACCTTCAACCTTTCAGCAACATCTATCAAACAATGATGTAAATATGTGTTTCTATGTTTGTTTGCATGTGTAGATTAGTTTGATTGATCATTCTGGTGAAGAATAGACTTCTTACCGAAACATAATTAATCTTTATAGTCACCGTAAAATTTTAAACATACTTACAACTTCCTCATGCGTGCAGTGCTCCACCTTAATGCCATTGACCTAAAGGAGAAAACAGATTACAAAGCAGTGACTTATCTGATGGAGTCATATTATACTTAGGTTGTTTTGTCTAACAGTTAATATGATGAAATATTTCTGCGTAAGAATCAGATCTGTTTGTTATGTAAACTGCATAGAAACGACATTTGTTGTGACTCAGAAACCGAATGAAATTTATGGATGAAGAAGGTACAAAGCTACAGCTGGAATGATGAGCAGCTTGAACTTCAGTCATCATCACACAGACAACTACATTTGGGTGAACAAATCCATCCACAAAACAACAGTTAAAAGAAAAGACTTTTCAAACGTCATTCTGGTGATGGAATAACCACAGATGAACAGGAAATAACATTTCCCTCCAAAAAACACAACCAAACCACATCTAAAGCAACCTGAACAAAATGACTCCACAGACATGCGGAAACGTGCAAAAAACCAACTGGAAAGAAAACCAGGACACAACAATCAAGGACATAATAGACTGCAATAAACATAAGTGGACTAATAAAGTCCAGACTGTGCATCATAACCAAACATCTGTTGTGGTCTCATCAATCTGGTCATCATTCCAGAAGACTTGTGCTTCATTCAGATGTAGCTTTGCTGCCATATTATATTATATTATATTATATTATATTATAGAGAGAAGAAGCTTCTTCAGCCCCCAATAGCCTCAGTTTACATGTTTTATCCAACATCTAAACCTAAATATTTAACATGACTGATGTATTCATCTAAAACCCAAGAACTTGGATGTTCGATAACCCGGGTTGTAATATTTCAGTCAGACCTTACAGTGATGTGGAACTAGGCTCACACTTCTAATGATCCTCTGGAGGCTGGTGACGAGGAACCAAACCTGATCTAAAAACTCTTAATGATAAATATATCTACTAACCGGCCACTTTATTAGGTACACCTGGAATCAGCCAATCACATGGCAGCATTTTACATTCAGAGATGCATTAGTTTCTTACTTCTTACTAAGAGTACCTAATAAAGTGGCCAGTGAGTGTATCTAGAGCAATCCTCAGGAAGCTCTAGTCATATGTTAATCTTTTGAAATCTTCAGAAAGGTCTAATTTCTTCATGTTTTTAGGCAAACTGTTGATGAGAGCAATTCTATCACATTTTCATATTAGAAATGATTTAATCAGTTTAATTCTGATTTCTCTGTTCAGTCGGTCCCTCTGCTTAGAAGCTGCCGAACCGAACCCCTCCTAATCTGCAAGGCTTGTACGCCGAGGGTTGCAATATTCTGATGTGTGACAATTCACATACTGCGCAAATACATTTTTAATATAGCAGACCCAAAGCCACAGGCTGTAGCAGCTCCATTCATATTATAATTCACAATAACTTCCAGCATGAATATTAATATTGCTTTGCTGAATATATTTGATCTTCTAGATAAACAGCCTCAATCAAATAAAAAAGCTGCATATGAACTTAAATGAACATACAAACATTATACACTCACCGGCCACTTTATTAGGTACACCTGTCCAACTGCTTGTTAACGCAAATTTCTAATCAGCCAATCACATGGCAGCAACTAAATGCATTTAGGTATGTAGACATGGTCAAGATTTGCTGCAGTTCAAACCGAGCATCAGAACGGGGAAGAAAGGTGATTTAAGTGACTTTGAACGTAGCATGGTTGTTGGTGCCAGACGGGCTGGTCTGAGTATTTCAGAAACTGCTGATCTACTGGGATTTTCACCCACTACCATCTCTAGGGTTTACAGAGAATGGTTCAAAAAAGAGAAAATATCCAGTGAGCGGCAGTTCTGTGGGTGCAAATGCTGACCATGTCCACCCCTTTATGACCACAGTGGACCCATCTTCTGATGGTTACTTCCAGCAGGATAACGCGCCATGTCATAAATCACGAATCATCTCAGACTGGTTTCTGGAACATGACAATGAGTTCACTGGACTCAAATGACCTCCCCAGTTGCCAGATCTCAATCCAATAGAGCACAAATTTGCAGCATCTGTGTGATGCTATCATGTCAATATGGACCAACCTCTCTGAGGAATGTTTCCAGTACCTTGTTGAATCAATGCCACCAAGGATTAAGGCAGTTCTGAAGGCAAAAGGAGGACCAACCCGGTACTAGCAAGGTGTACCTAATAAAGAGGCCAGTGAGTGTATTACCAATAATTCGTGAAGAGTTCAGTTCGTTTCTACTGACTGAAAAATGAGATGTTTGGTATGATAAATAATTACAGCAGTTAAATAGAAATATATTCAATCAAAACATGGAGATGAAAAACATGCTGGCATTAAAGAGTTCATTTATTTCTCATTATTCTGCTCAAACTTTACAATATTCCACCCTCTTCTCCTCAATCCAATTACACAGTCCACATAAAACACTACTGAAATTAACAAGCATAAGTCTTCCCTCTATTTCAACGACCAGAACACGGCTCTGATCCAATGAGTCAGGAAGTGATGTACCGACCTGCAGCACGGCGTCCCCGACGAACAGCTTTCCCGTCTGATCGGCTGTGGGCATCAATTGTCAGGGGTTAATGAAAACGTTACTAAGTAATTGCACATTTTATAAATGGTAATGTGGTGTCTCCGTCTGACTAATCTCAGACAACATCCTGAAGCTGGGAGACAGAACATCGGGGAGCATGAAATCTGAAACTAATCAGGATATAAACTCATTTGCAGCAGAGCAGGAAGGAACAATGGGAAGCTCTGATCTGTCAAGTTCTGTGAAAAGATCTCGCAGTCTTGTGGACAAGAAGACGTTTCAGAGACATGACTCACTGACATATGACAGGAGGACACTGAAAGGTCATCTGGTCTTATAATATAACTGATACTTATGGGAGTCATCCTCTCTCCAGCCATCAGGAATATTAGTGTTTATCTGCTGTGGATAAAATTCACAGCATTTTACGCTCCGTGATCATAAAACGATATTAAACATTAGAAAACATTATTATTCTGGACATCCTGTTAACATTAAATATTTTAGAAGATTAGATATGCTAATATCTGAGTTTATGTCAAACAGATAACCATAAATAGTTAAAAATGCATCAATAATTTTAAAAGAAATCCTAAAACCAGAAGAAAAGTTACAAATGTTCCTCATTTCACACTGCTGGACTGTAACCAGGTTAACACGCTTCTGTACAACCTGGAGCTCCATTGTTCCTCCTCCACAGTGTTGTGTCTGCAGTAGAATCTCGTTGTTTTGCCAATACCATCAGGACCTCTTAGATTGAATTCTTTCTCATGAGAAAATAAAATGTTCTTTCATTTTTCCAGTGTTTGGTGCTCCCTGCAAGGTCCAGAGGGGCAGCCTGTGGTGTGTGAGCAGACGTGGTCTCTAAGAGGAATGCTTTGTTCTTTAAGTCCTACCAGGCTACAGTCAGCATTATTACAGACCTTAATATGACTACAGCTGATTCTCAACCAACATTAGGGAAGGTCAAATAGTTGTAGGTCCACCACTTTTTATTTCAGTAACCCTCAGAACCTTACTATGTCCAACCTCTGCAGAGATGGCGTTGTGAGAGGTCTTGCTCATGCAGCTCAACATTTCAGGCACGCTCAAAGATAGAAAGCGTTTTTGTTTTTACCATCAGGAGGCAGACTGTGTGAATCCCTGACGGAAAACACCACATGGGCCAGATTTATTAGCGGATTTTAATGTTTTAAGGCTAATTGTTGTAAACTTTAGATCAACTGATGAACAGCCTGCTTGAGTTTAAGTGCAGTTTTCAATAATTTGCAACTCCAGCTGCAAAAAATGTAAATACTCAGGTCAGGTACTGGTACCCACGGTAGCAATGTTTAATAATTAACAGTTTTAAATCCACAAAACTTTTTTGTCATGCTGTTCCTACAGGAGCACAGTGACAGCACTGACCCTCCCCCACCTGTTGCTGCCCACTGCAGCTGCTGGGAAATATTTCTGGTTGTGAAAATCTCTGCCAGTTACGCATCATCATTGTTAAGGTAACAGCATGTCTGTTAAAGAGCTGACTGCCAGTTCTGCCTGAGCAGACAGCGTACTAATCATCAACCTGATATCAGCAAATTGGTCATTTTAGAAATATTGAAATAAATACTTTATAACATACATCTGAAAGATAGCATAAAAAAAAAAAAAAAAAGAGTACTTTTATTTTCTTAAAATGTCACGTGAGGCTTATACAAACCACATCATCATCACATGAGAAAAATCTCCCTGTATAAAAGAGACCCTGAGTACCAAGACCACCTGCTAGAGAACTGGACATCCAGTTTAAAGGAAAAACTTTGTCCCCAGGTTAGACGGGGAATGCACCAAGCATATAAATATAACATCTTCATATCTAAAGAAAAAAGCCAAAACGGCAGAAGCAACAGGGAAAAACAACTAAGTACACCCTCTCTGCTTTTAATTATGGAGTATTGATGAGCCAGGAGCTGCTAATCAAATAGATGAATTGATTATCAGCAAAAAACACTTAACCAGACTGCCTGTTTGGAAGGCTAGAAGGAGAAAGTCTCTTCTCTCTAAAAACAAGATGACAGGAGGACTTAGGTTGCAAAGCTGCATCTGAATGAAGGAGAAGACTTCTGGGAAAATGTCATCTGGACAGATGGACCAATATGACCAGTATGACCATAATCAACAGAACCATGTTTGGAGGAGACCAGACACAGATCAGTTCAATCACCTCATATAAACTGTCAACCACAGGGGTGGCAGATCAAAGGAACAAATCTACAACAGAATGACAGAAAGGTTTTGGATTGGCCCAGTCAAAGTCCAGAGCTGCATCTAATTGACATGCTGTGGAAAGGTCTTAAACCTAGATCCTTTCAAGCAGTGCTTTAAGCTGTTACATCTTGAGGACTGTAAATGTTTCTCGCTGTGCTTCTCCATTTTGGCTGAATCTTTTTACCAAGGGCTCGGGTTAAGTTGTAGTTATTTCACTGGATGCATCAACAGGTCATTCTTTCAGTACAAAAAAAACATTCTTCTTACCGACTTGATCTTTAAAAATCTTTGAAATAACCACCGGAACGCTGTGTTCTGCACCGCCCTGGAAATATAAAAGGAAAAGAATGAAGAGTTTTGAGTTTTAGCATCAAGGTTTGCTTAAACAAACAGCCATCTGTGCCACCAAAGCCTTCTCATTTTCACTGCAGTCTCTCCATAATGAAATCATCCCAGCTTACTTTGATGCTTAAGCCCAGCCCGCCGGTCGCCTGTCTTCGCAGTACAACAGTTCTGTGCTTTAGAAAGGGGGAGTTTTTTATTGGCAAAAGGGACTTTGTTAACACTGAAACAGCATTCTGGAGTCATCTAGTATGAATTTCAGTGCACATCTGGAGCACTCGGGTGCACTTACGTTTACTTGGGATTCACTTCCATTAGTGCAGACCACATCCAGCTTCTGTATAGTTAATGCATCTTTGGTCAGTTTCAGGCACACATCGTAGGTGTTGTTGGTCTTATCATTGTACAGCAAAGCAATTCCAGATTTCGTCTGTTGGAATTAAAAACAGCATTGAAATTTAGCCAAGCATGATTTGACTGTTCCTTTGTCAGTTTGTCATTTGTTTTATGTTTTATTCTGCAGAGGTTTTGGGTTTACTGGTTCTGCTTGACCCAGCATAACCTGTGTGTTAAAAGGGTTAAAAAAAAAAACATGGGTTAGAGCATCTTTACAGATCAGGGTGGAAGAGAGTCCAGAGGTGCACAGAAGAACCTTGAAATTCTTCGATTAATAAAAGTTATTTTTTTCTGATCTTTCAGGCTCAAATCATCATCTCCAAACAGCACATTAAGTTATTGTAGTTATTTCTTATTTCAGTGGAATAAATTGTTTGGCCCTCAGTCAGTTTGATGGCAGCTTGTATCAACATGGGCACAAATACTTGGTTGTGTTTTCATTGTTTTCAGGTGAAAATCTGAAACTTTTCCTGCCAAAGGAACCAAAAGTTGGTTTAGTGACGGTGGTGTTACACCTCCATCCACACACACACACATAAGAGGAATGGTATTCCACTGTAACAATTAACGTGGTAAGTACTCAATATACTGAACACATGAAGCTGTCGCTGAATGAATCCAACATTTATTTTGGGCTGCAGTTTTCCACGTTTAGTTTTGAAGGCAGCATCTAGTTTTCTACAAACCAGCAGGTGACTCACCTTTTCATTGATGTGCTATCGAGGGATGAGGGGTATTTGAAAAAGGTCAGCGTGAGTACATGAGCGAGGTCAAGTTATTCTCTTTTAAGACTCTTGGGAATGAAGGTCATGCTCTGCTCCCACTGAAGAAGGGAGGAGAAAAAATTAGAGCTCAGCTGAAATGTTGTTGTTCAGGCGACACCAACATGCCAAACGTTTTGATGACACTCCAAGCACAGCAAGTCACTTTTTCTGTTTAAAATGGAAAAAGAGGAAGCAAATTGCTTTTCTGATGCAGGTCCTGACCTCTGAGACACCATCTATTTTGTCCCTTAAACAAGAAGAAGATGCAGAATTTGAAAACTGGAAGAAAGCTTAAAACCAACCTTGGTCTAGGAAACAATTCATTATAGTAATAATAATAAGAATGTTTTAATGTTGTGTTCTTTGCGTTGCGTTGAGGAGGGAAGCAGAACAATGAACCACTCCAACTTCTTGGTGTAAATAAAGCAAAATGTTTTAGAGCGTATAATCATCATGATTGGAGAAAAGGTCTTTACAGTTCTGGCAGAGTTCAGCAGACAGACCACATTAAACCAACCAATAAAAGTCACAGCTCAACTTTAAGTAATTCTGTTCTAATGTGGTCTAATCAGTCATGTAATGAAAGAAAAATGCATGCGGACATGAGAGAATCACATCACTTTAAATACCAGGGAGGTCTCAAACTGTGTACTCAGCTACAGCACAAGTTCATGTTTATGTATCATACTGATATCCTGTCACAGAATATATGGTGCAGAAAGTAATCAGATTTGTTCCTTTAACAGCATCAATAATGAGGGAGTAAAGCAGACAATCTAATGTAATCTGACACAACAGCCACTCTACTAATCCTGCTTTGCTGGAGAATAATTTTGTTGTGGAGGCAGCGATGTCTAGTGCTTATGCTAATCTTTCTGACCACTCACAAAAATGAATAACATCTTGTTAAATCTAATCAGTTTTTGAGGTGTAAAAATGAGACGAGAGACCAAAGGTTTCAAATCAAAGCGCTGTGATGAAGTGACCTTGGATGAATAACCCTGAAAGGTGGGAAATTAAACTTGTGAAAATACAATCAGTTCAGCTTCCCAACTGAAAATTAAAGTGTCAGAATGGCATTGCATTATGTCTGTTTGCTAGAAACAAGACCCACCTTTACATCAGAAATGTAGGAGGGTTCATTGCTCGACCCGGCCTCTTCTTCCTCTTAGGGAAATTATCACACAGCATGGGATACATTTCTATTGTCATGCTGATGATACTCATCTATATTTATCCACAAATCCTGATAATTCCAATGACTTAAGACAGAATCCAAACTAAATTAGGACAAAAAGTTTTTTTTTATTTCTAAGCTGAGTGTTTAACAGAAACACAATTTACTAAACCTTTTCCCCATTGATTGCATTAGGGTGTCTATGATCAGTACAGGTTCCTTAACTCCCAAACAATTTTCCAAAACCACTTTTGTTCTATCGTGTAAATCCTGAAATTAGTACTCTGTGCCCCAGTAAAGCAGAAAACTTGGCCAAAACATTTGTTACTTAAAGGCCGGACTACTGTTTTTCCTTATTATCACACAATTTCCTAAGAAACATTGAGCTTACCCTAAATCCTGTAAGAGGTCTGATGAAAATTATACTCTTCATTGACATTCTGTTAAATGCTGAGCAGAATTTCTAACTATTCATTTAGATTAATCCTGATTGACCAACCTCCCTCTTCTATTTAAAAAGTTATCCTCTCCACTGTTGCCATGTATTAGGGATGCAACGATGTAAAGAGGGCAATTCAAATAAAAATTACAAAACGAGTAAAAAACTGATTATTTACAAGAAATGGAAATAGAAAATCTATGCAAAAACAGCAGGGATGTGAACACATTAATTTGTTGGGAATAGTGATGGTCTAACACCTGCTGGGAGGAAGGGCCTGTGATAACGCTACTTTGAGCAACTAGGATGCACCAGTCTGTCACTGAAGAAGCTCTTTAGTTCTGAAACAGCTTTATGCATGAGCATTAACTCAAGCAATGCGGAGGTGTGTCTCCACACTGGACAGGTGAGTTTCACTGGATTAAAACAGTGGCCAAATCTTACACCAGCTCTTACGATTAACATATCCTGGGAATGAAACATGGCTAACCTAAACTTCTCCAGCAGTCTACGGGCAAGAGGCAGGGTACACCCTGGACAGGTCGCCAGTCCTTCGCAGGGCAACACATAGACATACAGGGGTTGGACAATGAAACTGAAACACCTGTCATTTTAGTGTGGGAGGTTTCATGGCTAAATTGGACCAGCCTGGTAGCCAGTCTTCATTGATTGCACATTGCACCAGTAAGAGCAGAGTGTGAAGGTTCAATTAGCAGGGTAAGAGCACAGTTTTGCTCAAAATATTGAAATGCACACAACATTATGGGTGACATACCAGAGTTCAAAAGAGGACAAATTGTTGGTGCACATCTTGCTGGCACATCTGTGACCAAGACAGCAAGTCTTTGTGATGTATCAAGAGCCACGGTATCCAGGGTAATGTCAGCATACCACCAAGAAGGATGAACCACATCCAACAGGATTAACTGTGGACGCAAGAGGAAGCTGTCTGAAAGGGATGTTCGGGTGGTAACCCGGATTGTATCCAAAAAACATAAAACCACGGCTGCCCAAATCACGGCAGAATTAAATGTGCACCTCAACTCTCCTGTTTCCACCAGAACTGTCCATCAGGAGCTCCACAGGGTCAATATTCACGGCTGGGCTGCTATAGCCAAACCTTTGGTCACTCATGCCAATGTCAAACGTCGGTTTCAATGGTGCAAGGAGCGCAAATCTTGGACTGTGGACAATGTGAAACATGTATTGTTCTCTGATGAGTCCACCTTTACTGTTTTCCCCACATCCAGGAGAGTTACGGTGTGGAGAAGCCACAAAGAAGCATACCACCCAGACTGTTGCATGCCCAGAGTGAAGCATGGGGGTGGATCAGTGATGGTTTGGGCTGCCATATCATGGCATTCCCTTGGCCCAATACTTGTGCTAGATGGGCGCGTCACTGCCAAGGACTACCGAACCATTCTTGAGGACCATGTGCATCCAATGGTTCAAACATTGTATCCTGAAGGTGGTGCCGTGTATCAGGATGACAATGCACCAATACACACAGCAAGACTGGTGAAAGATTGGTTTGATGAACATGAAAGTGAAGTTGAACATCTCCCATGGCCTGCACTGTCACCAGATCTAAATATTATTGAGCCACTTTGGGGTGTTTTGGAGGAGCGAGTCAGGAAACGTTTTCCTCCACCAGTATCACGTAGTGACCTGGCCACTATCCTGCAAGAAGAATGGCTTAAAATCTCTCTGACCACTGTGCAGGACTTGTATATGTCATTCCCAAGATGAATTGATGCTGTATTGGCCGCAAAAGGAGGCCCTACACCATACTAATAAATTATTGTGGTCTAAAACCAGGTGTTTCAGTTTCATTGTCCAATCCCTGTATATACATATATATATACACACACACACACATAAGTACTTATGAGCGACAGCTCAAGAAACCTTCTAAGAAGAAGGAAAAGGTCTGGAAATTCAACCTTTTTCGCTTTAGCTGAAAAATCGTAATCAGACTTTCAGCTAAGAAATGCTACAACAGACAGCTGGGATGAGAGGAAGCTGCTCGTGTTCTGCTGCTTTCCAGATCCGACCGCTAAAATGGCTAAAACCTTGTTGGAGATTGAAATTACTGTTGGCATCATCATGCTTTCACATGCAGTGTAGCAAAATGACAGGAAAAACACCATTAATACTGATGCATATAATTGCTACTCTTACATGTTGAACATTGAGGGCAAGGACTTGAAAAATTAAGGATATCATAAAAAACACTATGGTACATAGTGCTGCCAGATGCAACATGGGTTGTCAGGATGAAGACCACCACTGGTTACTACCTGTAAGTACTAACCAGTCCCTTGCTCCAAGTGGAGGAGTAATTTACTTAACTAAACTTGCACTATTAGCAGCCTTGGGAGGAGCTTGCTGTCTGCAGGAGCTCTGAGTGGAGTCTCTGCTTCTCCTCATCGAAGGAGCGATTAGAGGTCATTTGAACATGTAGAAAGCATGCCTTCTGGATTCTGTTTTGTGGGAATCTCACACTGAATGGAGGCCTTAGAGCAGACCCAGAAGTTGACACTGTAACTCACTCCAAAATGCCAATGAGTCTTCTCAAAGCTCTGCTGAATCTATCATCTCTACAGCCCAGTCTGAGGCAGGTTGGAGGACATTAAAAGGTAATGGGCTCTTTCCTAACAATTTAGACTTTTGTTTAATGTGTGTGCATGTGTGCAGAAATTTCCCCATCAGGGAGTCGAACCTTGATGCAAGGCAACAGTGCTACCAACTGCGCCACTGTGCAGCCTCATTTTTTCATTCACTCAAATTTATTTGGTCAGGGTCAGCACACTGTCAGTGTTGCAAAGTAAGGACTGTCCTGTACATCGGTCTGGTGTCTAGCCTTGTGGCAGAGCTTGGTGACGGGTGGCGGACCTGCTGCATTCCTTCTTCTGCTTCACAATCAGGCCGTTTTTCTTTAAAGGAATCCATTTTCAAGTAATCAAACTTGTTTTGGTTGTGAGCACGAGAAAAGTGGGGTAGCCTTACTTCAGCCAGCTGACACAGCAACGGGTGGGGGAGGGGGAGCACTCTGTTACTCTTTGCTCCAACTAGCCAGAGATAACTCTTTTCCCTCCAGCACTTTCGCCAGTATGATATGAAAAGGACTTGAAACTGTAGGAACAGTATGACAGCAGTTTTAATGTAACTTTTTAAAACATTGGTACACAGTTTACAGCAGCCTGCCCACACCAAGTCAGAACAGTGGGTCAAGTTCACCAAGTGGCAGAAGATGCAGGTTGCCTGCATACAGAGCATGAATGAACAGCACTTTAAATGTAATACCCAGTCAACGACTGCATCCAAGCTGTCCTTTCAAATCATTACTGTACTGAATTTAATTTTGTATACTGCATTTATAAGAAGAGTTTTATAAAGACAGACAAGAGATGAGCTGTAATCCACAAACTATTTCCTAAACAGTAATATACACAAAATTAATTGTAATAGTTTAAACCAGCTGGATTAACAACCAGTGTATTCAACATGCTGAATACACTGTTTTTCACATGGTTTCTTGAGTGATGACATAACGATTCAGGTTGTTTTCAGACGTCTGTTTGGGTTTCATCCATATTTTGACTCATGAGATACTTAGTTTTGCAAAAGTTTACAGAGTCGTCTTCACTGCAAGGTGGATTCAGGATATTAGCAGGAGAGAAGACCTTCGATGTATTTGATGTATAAGGTCACCTTATACAAGAAAATCAAAGCTGCTCTTTCATAAAGTTGACTATATGCACCATAGAAGAGTGCTGGAGGGGAAAATGCATTTAAACGGGAGGCATCTTCACACACACACACACACACACACACACACACAGACAGACAGCAGGGAAGCAAACTCAAACAGAGATCACATACAAACATAGCATGAAGTTTCATTTTATATCTACAGTTCACTCCATGACCTTATAAGTTATAAAAAATATTTCAAAACATCTAAACTTCATTAAATGTTAAAGGAAAAAAATTGCAATTAGCAGCTCCAATGTCCAGAAGGCAAAACAAAAGTGTGAGAAAGAAAGCTTTTAAATGATCTGTCAGGAGTTTAGTTTTTATGAGTATGACAAAGACTAACGATATCAGCAGGAGGCGCTGACTGAGTTAAAGAACAAACAAGACCCAATGCCCACCCACTGTGGACATTTCTGAACCCACAAAGACAAGAGAAGGTCAAGGCTGAGCGGTTTTTGTCACTGGATAACACTGAAGCTTAAAGAAAAAATGGGGAGCAGTTCGATCTGACAGCTGATGGTCACAGAACTGGACCAGAGCCTGAGAACAAATAAACCAGTTGAGAAAATTCATGTTTTTAGTCACATCAGACACGCAGAGGCTGAGATCCTTCATGTGGTGCAGAAACATACCATCATCTGAAGATTAGACAAGCAGGCTCAGCTACAAACTAGGGATGCACAGATATGAACATTTACGCTGATGTCCGATATTAATATTGCCGTTATGATCAATAACTGATATTTCCCCATATATAATATATATAACCTTATAAGGCTGAGCCCTTCAACGTTTTTTCTTTTGGCCTCCGCGGACGTATGCGCGGAGGCCCCACGGGTGGGAAAAAGTCTCCACATCAAACTGTTTTGTAGGCGACACACTGAGCAGCCTCAGCCAGATGGTGAACACGTAAATACTAATGCGAGTTCGTCGTGTTTCAGGCCTTTGCTGGCTCTATACATCAGCGTACATCCTGTGATTTACCTCTTTTATCCGGTTTAAAACCAAAATAATCCCAAATAGGCAACTTGCTATTTTTTTTTTTTGACAACGTTGGTTATGAACTGTAACCCCAGATTCTATGAGTATAGGCGCAGCCCTTTAAGGCTATCGCTAGTGGGTTAAAGGCGAAGCAGGATGTAGTCTATGCCTCACTGGGTCCATCCAGACCACAACTGAACATCTGCTCGCCTAATGACACCAAAAATCAGCGTTCTGTAAGCGTAATTACGCACTCCAAGCGTCTTGCGCATCACAATGAACAGAGAGAATATCTGGTCAGGGAAAGGCTGAGATAACAGACCTGCTGCTGTAATAGGAAAACGAAGGTTACGAACTGTAACAGTGTAACGATGAGCAGAGCAGGTCAAAAATCTCCATGAGGGAAAGTGGAGACAGATCAGCAGCTGGATCATGCGTAATGATGCAGCATAACAACCTTGTGTGCCACAGACAACACAACAGAGGAGAAAAACCTCTGTTCACACAGAGGCTTAATGAAATACAGCCGCAGTGACAATAACATCATAAGTCACGAACAGTGGCTGATAATAATATTACGGCGTCTGCATGCAGGAAGGGTGACTCAATAATAAATGTAACGAAATAACAGTCATTCTGTCAGAACCCTGAGAACAGAATGAGTCATGGAGAAACCTGACACATCTCGCAGGTAGAAACGAATAAATGAGCATGGAGATGACCATGAGGCTGCTGTGCAGATGTCCTCCACTGTCATTCCTCCATGCAGAGCCGTGGAGGATTAAATCCCCCTGATTGGATGAGCTCTAAGATTCTCTGGAGGATCCAATCCAGAGGAAATATAAGCCTGTGAAATAGCCTCACACAGCCAATGTTAGAGGCGCTGGACAGATGGACAGAGGACCTCCTGCAGAGTTTTCTCTGTAATGGATGAACAGACGCTGGGAGCAGCGCAGTGGCCTCCTCTTCAGAGTTATGAGGAGGAGGATAAAAACCATCCAGAGTTATCACTCTCGATCTGAACGAACTCGTGATTCTTTTAGGTGTAAAAGCAGGGTTAGGATGCAGCACAGCTGAGCTGCCGTCGGCTCGTATTCTGAGACATGAAGGAGCGACAGAGAGCGCAGATAAATCGCTCAGTCTCTTTGCAGATATCAGAGCTAACAGCAGGGCTGTATTAAAAGACAGAAATTTAAGTGGAGCCTGATCTAAGGGCTCATATGGGGCTTTAACCAGTGCGCGCAGGACGAGCGCTAAATCCCACTGAGGGACTAGAGGGCGTCACACGGGTCTGTGTCTATGTACACCCCGCAGAAAACGCTTCATCAGCGGATGGTTAAAGACCGTTCTGTCACCAAAACCCTCATGACAGGAGGAAATAGCTGCAGCATAAGTTTTAATGGTGCTGAAAGCTAAATTTCTGTTCATCAGCTGCTGTAGGAATGACAGCACGCAGCCTAATGGACATGAAAAAGGCTCCACGCCTTTCTCTGCGCACCAGCGCTGAAAAGCTGCCCACTTTGATGCGTATGATGCTGTGGTAGAGGCGGCTCGTGCGCCCTGAATCGTGCAGGAGACCCAGCCTCTCTAAGCGCTCCCGTTCAGCGGCCAGACCCAGAGATGCTGACCTAACTCTGGGACGCTCCTGATCGCCCCTCCCACCTGGAGGAGTGCATTCTCTCTCCACGGCAGCTGCCACGGGCGACCTGACACCAGCTACTGCAGGCTCGGAAACCATAGTGTTTTTCGGGATGATGGGGATGTGAAAATAAGCATCCTTCAGATCTATGGAGGTGAACCAGTCGTTCTGGTAAACGTTCTCCATCACCTGTCTGACTCCGCGCCCTCCGTCCGGAGGAAGGGAGTGGAGATATCAGTCGCGGTCTCTGGGGCAGAATCGTCCGATTCCCACCCAACACCAAAGATGTCCAATGCCTCATTGAGGGATCATTGGTCCGCTACGGGGAATTCCCCTTCTAGCGGGGAGAAAATGGTTACCCGCCGTTGCTTCTCTTCCAGAGGCAGACGCCTGCAGGAAGGGCAGGTGGACTGCGGGGTCAAGGCCAGGCTTGCTTGATCAGGACCGAGGCAGACCTCGCAGATGGCATGCAGGTTGTAGCTCATGATGTAGCCTGTGTTACAAGCCGGGCAAAGGCGGATAGTGCCAACGCTAGCCATGGATCTTCTTGTAAAAGTGCTGTTAAGCTGTCTCTGAAGAAAAAATGGGAGCCGTTGTCCGGTCTCCCCGTAATTTATACGGACCGGGGTGGGGCCCACACAGCAGGTGGGCGTGGACTAAAGTTTTCAGTGCTGTGTGCGAAGGGATAAACCCACTTGTGATAGCCTTAAAGGGCGAAGCCTATACGAAATAGAACTAGTTCCTCCAATTCTGAACATTTCTGTTCTACAGTGTGCAAATCAGTCCGTTGCTGTTTGCATCGCCCCGCCCACAAAAAGGTCCAAATGCCACCTGTGCGGATATATTACCCATCGTCGTTTGTTGGATTGAGGAATATCGGCTGGAAAATTATTCCCTAACCTTTCAACACAGTGAAAAAACGACCAGACCGCTGACATTACTTCTCTGCTTCAGCTAAAAACCCCACAATCCTGTGCTGTCACGTCACATGACCAAACAAATACCACATGGCCATTTACATCCTGTAAAAGACTTCATTCATGCTCTGAGGACTCCAGATAACTTTATCACCTATTCACACCTACAGTGCCGCTAATAATGGGAACACCACAGTCAGGAGACAGGATGGCACTTCCAGTGATCTGTGTCAATCATTCCCTTATCAGCTACTTAACACCAGAGGACACCATTCAGTTCGTCGTTCACGTCTCATCATCTCTGGCTCTGATGCTCAGCGTTTCTAACTGGAGTTCTCAAAACAGGGATGAAAGGGAAATGGATTTTTCTTTTTCATTGTGAACTGCAGATGGGCCAGAGGAGCAACAGCATCAACAGCACCTCTGCAGCCAGGAGAGCAGGGAGATGATGCTCGAGGCAAAGCATATGCATCATTTCTATGAACAGTAACAATATGTGTGACAAGCTGCAAACTGTCTGAACCACTATAACATCTGCTTATTGAGCTGGTATCCTGGTATTTCTATAGTGGCTCCAGTCAGAGCGAGCTAAGGTTTTATTTATTTTATAAGATGTGAAAAATACAAGTTACATGTCTTTAACTTATAAACCTCAGCAGAGACAGTCTGATTACCAGCACTCAGCTTTACTTATCCATGAATCCTGATGAGCCCAACCAGTTAGATAGACTACAAGCATGTCTTGAAGACATAAAAGCTTGGATGACTTTAAATTTTCAGCTTCTAAATTCAGACCCAACAGAAGTTGTCGTCTTTGAACTGCAGGTTTACTGGTGGTTCCTAGAGTCTCTAGAAGTAGAATGGGAGGCAGATCCTTTAGTTATCAGGTTCCTCTCCTGTGGAACCAGATCCCAGTTTTAGTCCGTGAGGCAGACACCCTGTCTACTTTTAAGGCTAGGCTTAAAACATTCCTTTATGATAAAGCTTATAGTTAGAGTGGCTTAGGTTATCCTGAGCTATCTCTGTAGTTATGCTGCTATAGACTTAGGCTGTTGAAGGACATAATGACCACCTTCACCCTCTTCGCTACATTCTCATACTATTCTCCAATTTTGCATTATTTGCTGTTATTTCAGCTTTTAACTTTATGTTCTCTCTTTTCTCTTCCTAGAAGCTACACCTGGCCTGACTCTGTGTCTACCTGTGACACCTTTCTGGAAAGGGGCATCGTCCGAGCATCTGCTGGCAAAAACGAAATGCTCACCTTCTACAGATGATCCACATGGTCCTGTCTTTTAGTGTTTAACCCTTTCTCTCTCCTAGACATGGCTACTGACTGAGCTTCTACTGTAACTAACTCTATGTGCTCTCTTTCAGACTCTAACCTTGAAAACTGGCTCAGAGTTTATCTGTTCTTTCTTTCTAGATGAAACGACTGAAGGAGCTACATCCATTAACATTTACTTTTCCTTCCCATAGAAAGTACTCTTGGATCAGTGCTTCTTTGTTCTCTTTGTGTCTCTGCTCTGTTCTCTCAAACCCCCAGTCGGTCGTGGCAGATGGCCGCTCACACTGAGCCTGGTTCTGGTTCTGCTGGAGGTTTCTTCCTGTTAAAAGGGAGTTTTTCCTCTCCACTGTCGCTACATGCATGCTCAGTATGAGGGATTGCTGCAAAGTCAACGCCAGTGACTGTCCACTGTCTCTACATGCTCATCCAGGAGGAGTGAATGCTGCAAGTCACTGACTGGATGCAATCTGCTGGGTTTCCTTAGATAGAAAAACTTTTTATACAATTTGAATAAATAACTGAATCTGACGGAACTGTTCAATGATTAGGATTAATTGGAATGTATGAACCTGACTGTTGTGAAGAACCTTGAGACAACGTGTGTTGTGAATTGGCGCTATATAAATAAACTGAATTGAACTGAATTATAATCAGCAAACAATGAAAAGCCATGCTATGCTTTTGGAAAATGAACCTCAAAAGGACCATTTTCAAGGAGAAGCAAGATGGAGCCCTGAGGAACCCTGCTGTTGAAAGTGCTCATCATAGAGAAGTAGTTCCTGAATCTGAAGTAGAATCTGACTGAACTGTTTGAAAGTTAGGATTAATTGGAATGTATGAACCTGACTTGAAATCTATATAATTCGATTTTATTGACTAAGCCTATTTTAAAGTTACCCACCCTTCACACAATGCAAAAGGAAACAACACTCTCCAATTATTTTTACCTCCGTCTTCCTCCCTCCCTGTTGGATGGAGTAAGAGGGAGTCAAGTTTAGCCTAAACCGGCTCAGTTATGGCTGAGGTACAAACACACCCTCCATTTCTGCTACCTGTATGACCCCTTCTCTTTTCCAATGGTAATAATCAGTCTGACAGAGAGAGAGATACCCCCAATCCTTGTGGTTTTTAGTTTAACAATGGCCACCTGTGGGCTCTACAGGGGTTGGACAATGAAACTGAAACAGCTGTCATTTTAGTGTGGGAGGTTTCATGGCTAAATTGGACCAGCCTGGTAGCCAGTATTCATTGATTGCACATTGCACCAGTAAGAGCAGAGTGTGAAGGTTCAATTAGCAGGGTAAGAGCAAAGTTTTGCTCAAAATATTGAAATGCACACAACATTATGGGTGACATACCAGAGTTCAAAAGAGGACAAATTGTTGGTGCACGTCTTGCTGGCGCATCTGTGACCAAGACAGCAAGTCTTTGTGATGTATCAAGAGTCACGGTATCCAGGGTAATGTCAGCATACCACCAAGAAGGACGAACCACATCCAACAGGATTAACTGTGGACGCAAGAGGAAGCTGTCTGAAAGGGATGTTCGGGTGCTAACCTGGATTGTATCCAAAAAACATAAAACCACGGCTGCCCAAATCACGGCAGAATTAAATGTGCACCTCAACTCTCCTGTTTCCACCAGAACTGTCCGTCAGGAGCTCCACAGGGTCAATATACACGGCCGAGCTGCTATAGCCAAACCTTTGGTCACTCGTGCCAATGCCAAACGTTGGTTTCAATGGTGCAAGGAGCGCAAATCTTGGGCTGTGGACAATGTGAAACATGTATTGTTCTCTGATGAGTCCACCTTTACTGTTTTCCCCACATCCAGGAGAGTTACGGTGTGGAGAAGCCCCAAAGAAGCGTACCATCCAGACTGTTGCATGCCCAGAGTGAAGCATGGGGGTGGATCAGTGATGGTTTGGGCTGCCATATCATGGTATTCCCTTGGCCCAATACTTGTGCTAGATGGGCACGTCACTGCCAAGGACTACCAAACCATTCTTGAGGACCATGTGTATCCAATGGTTCAAACATTGTATCCTGAAGGCGGTGCCGTGTATCAGGATGACAATGCACCAATACACACAGCAAGACTGGTGAAAGATTGGTTTGATGAACATGAAAGTGAAGTTGAACATCTCCCATGGCCTGCACAGTCACCAGATCTAAATATTATTGAGCCACTTTGGGGTGTTTTGGAGGAGCGAGTCAGGAAACGTTTTCCTCCACCAGTATCACGTAGTGACCTGGCCACTATCCTGCAAGAAGAATGGCTTAAAATCCCTCTGACCACTGTGCAGGACTTGTATATGTCATTCCCAAGATGAATTGATGCTGTATTGGCCGCAAAAGGAGGCCCTACACGATACTAATAAATTATTGTGGTCTAAAACCAGGCGTTTCAGTTTCATTGTCCAACCCCTGTAGATGGACAAACTTTATCAGTTTATTATTTTACTTATTACCCCTACACATAGCCCATTCTAAAATGTCCAAACTCTAACACTCAGTAGTTTATTCTAACCTCCCCAACAACCCGCACCATTCCTAACCCTTTGTGAAGAGCCAGTTTTCAGTTGGTTCTCTGGGCCTGTTACCTGTCCCTGGTCTTTTGCCCGGTAGATGTGCCTATGCCTCCCTCCTTTGTTGGGACTCGGCAAACGGGGGTGCCTATTGGGGTCAGCCAGGGAGCTGGCTCCCTGGGAGAGCGTTTTGCCCCCCAGTCCTTCCCTCCCCATCCCTGGACACCTCCCTCCACCAGCTCCATCACATTACCACTCATGGAGGGCCTTGGGGTGTGGGTGCGCCATTGGAGTGCCGCAGGGGTTTTCCTTCTCTGCGGTCCCATAGCAGCCTGTGCCCCAATTTTATTGTACAACTTAGACACTCTCACTTATAACATTTTCATGACATTCACATGTAGGACCTTGGGGGTGGGTGCACTCAATGGCATCAAGAGGGAGGATATCCTAGTAGCCTAACCTCTGGTGCCTGTGCTCACCTCTAAGGGTTTAATTGCCGGGCTCCGGTAGGGGGGAATTAGCCAGCATTGATTGGGATGTGGCCCCGCTTCAGTGGTGGGGCTGGCCGGCTGGACTGCTTGGTGGGCCGTGGTGCGCCATGCGGGGGTATGGGTGGCTGGCGGGCTGGGGCGCCCCCGGGGTTTAGGGGTGGGATTGGCGGGGTGCCTGGTAACTGGTGCTGCCGTGGCCTTCTTCCACTGCTTCCTTCAGTGGTTCTGGCCCATGGTCGGGAGCCGGGCTGCAGCTGGCGGTCGGGTAGGTGGAGTGGCGGAGCACATCTTGTGACTGCACTGGGGCGGCTGGTGGGTTGTGCTTGGCCTGGAGCAGTTGGCCTGCATGTCCCAGGTACCCGGCTGTTGCATGTATCCCTCTCATGGACTGGTGGGCTGGGGGTGCTGACGCTGTCGGGGGGGGGGGGGGGTTGGGCTGGGAGGTGGAGGGGTTGTATCCACTTCTGGGATGTGGGGTCGCCAGCGTTTGGATCAGCTGGGCGGCGATGGTGGAGCTGAGCTGGATAGTGTTTCTCCCTGGGCGGTCGTTGCAGTGGCAGGGATGTAGTGGTTTTTTTGGGGGGTTTTTTGTGGCCGACGGGGGCATTGTGGGAGCATGGTGGGGGACACTGGCCCCAGGTACCGGGTGGATGAGTTTGTCCTGTCATGCTGCGGGGTCGGGGGTCCTGTTGTGGGTGCAGGCTTATCTCCACCACTCACCCGCTGTCACCTTGACAGAGGAGATGCTCCAAAGAGAAGTACACCCAGGAAACGGCTTTTAAGAGTTTTTAATGATTTGCCATTAGCTGTTGATTCTGGCAGTCCAGCTAACTTGGTTCTATTGAATCTTTCTGCAGCTTTTGATACAGTAGACAATAGCATTTTGATTTTTTTTTTGTTTGAGCTTCTGTGCAGGTATCAAACATCCCGTTTCTAAATAATTCCTATCATAGCTGTTGGATAAGAGTTTTTCATTTCACCTAAGGAACTACTTCTCTATGATGAGCACTTTCAACAGCAGGGTTCCTCAGGGCTCCATCTTGCTTCTCCTTGAAAATGGTCCTTTTGAGGTTCATTTTCCAAAAGCATAGCATGGCTTTTCATTGTTTGCTGATTATAATTCAGTTCAATTCAGTTTATTTATATAGCGCCAATTCACAACACACGTTGTCTCAAGGTTCTTCACAACAGTCAGGTTCATACATTCCAATTAATCCTAATCATTGAACAGTTCCGTCAGATTCAGTTATTTATTCAAATTGGATAAAAAGTTTTTCTATCTAAGGAAACCCAGCAGATTGCATCCAGTCAGTGACTTGCAGCATTCACTCCTCCTGGATGAGCATGTAGAGACAGTGGACAGTCACTGGTGTTGACTTTGCAGCAATCCCTCATACTGAGCATGCATGTAGCGACAGTGGAGAGGAAAAACTCCCTTTTAACAGGAAGAAACCTCCAGCAGAACCAGAACCAGGCTCAGTGTGAGCGGCCATCTGCCACGACCGACTGGGGGTTTGAGAGAACAGAGCAGAGACACAAAGAGAACAAAGAAGCACTGATCCAGGAGTACTTTCTATGGGAAGGAAAAGTAAATGTTAATGGATGTAGCTCCTTTAGTCGTTTCATCTAGAAAGAAAGAACAGATAAACTCTGAGCCAGTTTTCAAGGTTAGAGTCTGAAAGAGAGAACATAGAGTTAGTTACAGTAGAAGCTCAGTCAGTAGCTATGTCTAGGAGAGAGAAAGGGTTAAACACTAAAAGACAGGACTATGTGGATCATCTGTAGAAGGTGAGCATTAAGTTGTTGCCAACAGAAGCTTGGACGATGCCCCTCTCCAGAAAGGTGTCACAGGTAGACACAGAGTCAGGCCAGGTGTAGCTTCTAGGAAGAGAAAAGAGGGAACAGCCAACAGAGCTGTCTTCGAGTTCTTAAGAGACTGATGGAGATAAACAAAAACCACCCTGAAATCATCTTACTTGGACAACCTAACCTCTTATGGATGTAAGTATGTCACTGGTCCGATTGTCACCCATCTGCCAGGAACATTTGGATTATTTTAGACAGCACTTTTAAATGTGACAAGCCATGCTCAATGTTTTAAAAACACAATTTTTTCAGCTTCGTCATTGAAACCAAGGCCTACACCCTCCTGACCTGTTTCATGCATTCATTGGATAACTGCAAGTCCTTGTATCTTAGTGTTGATCAGGGGCTGCTAATGCATCTGCAGGCTGCAGAGGCTCATCTCCAGACCAGAAGAAATCACACCAGCCCTGTATTGCTAACCTTGCACTGGCTTCCTGTTTACTGCAGACTTCAGCTGAAATTTTACTGCCAAGTTTAAAAGTCGCGATAGCCTGGTAACACACTACTTATGTGATCTTCACTCTTCCAAACCAGCCATGGCCCCTAAGTTCTGGATCAGCCCGTCTTTGAAAATCAGAACTGTTAAAAAAGTTGATCAATTCAAATCTGTTAAAAATACATTTAGTATAATCATTTTTAAATTCTAGTTAAGTGGGACATTAGTGTGTTTCAGTGGTTATTTTCCTTGTTTTCTATGACTTGATGTTTTACAGTGTAAAGCAGTCTGGTCAACTGTGGTAGTTTTTAGATGTGCCATATAAAGAAACTTCATCCAGATGCAGCTTTGCTGAGTCTTGCTGCCATCTTGTTTTTAAGAGAGCAGAGGCTTTCTTGTTCAACTCTTCCAAACAGCCAAACTTGTTCATTGTAGTGACCTTTAACCAGCTAACTGAAGCCAATGTTGAATAATGTTTCTCTCTGCAGGATGACACTGATGACCAGTTCGTTGTTGCCTCTGTAAGCATTACAAAGCACTAAGTGTGTGCTTAATTTTCCAATAAAGCTCTAAAAGATGACCGTATGGGACCTGGTGTGTGTTTTTATGGCATTCAGGTAAGATTTTAATTATTTTAGAACCTGGTAAAGACCAAATCAGTTTTATAACATCCTCGTCGTCGTCTTTCGCTTTATCCGGGACCGGGTCGCGGGGACAGCAGACTCAGCAGAGACGCCCAGACGTCCCTCTCTCCAGACACCTCCTCCAGCTCCTCCGGGGGGAGCCCAAGGCGTTCCCAGGCCAGCCGAGGGACATAGTCCCTCCAGCGTGTCCTGGGCCGTCCCCTGGGCCTCCTTCCGGTGGGACGTGCCTGGAACACCTCCTGAGGAAGGCGTCCAGGAGGCATCTGATATAGATGCCCGAGCCACCTCAACTGGCTCCTCTCGATGTGGAGGATCAGCGGCTCTACTCCGAGCCCCTCCCAGATGGCCGAGCTCCTCACCCTATCTCTAAGGGAGTGCCGGTAAATGGAGAGCTTCGCTTTTTGGCTCAGCTCTCTCTTCACCACCGGACTTGGAGGAGCTGATCTTTATAACATCCTGATACATAAAACTCTAGAATTAAGAGGGTGTAGTTTCTTTTATCCAGGACTTTACAATGCATGTGACAAATACCTGAAATAAAAAGATTTTAAGGATGAGGCTGTCCTCGTATGCATAGACCTCACAAAAAATGTTTCTGCCATCATCCTGCGCCCAGCGTGCCTCCATGGGGAACCAGAGGCACAATTCCTCGCTGTTGCATACTCTGTTTGGACAGTCTCATCTCGCAGAGCATGACTCCTCCAACAGCATCAGAACCAACTGGGTGTCAGTCACACAGACAGAGCATGTGGGATTATTGCTTGGATGTTTCTTAAGACACCAAGATTTACATCTGGGAAATTACAACGTGTCGTCATATTTTCTACAAAAATCATCTCAGTTTTGTTTCTAGGAAATCTGTCTCATTTTTACTCTTTAAACCAGTAGAAGAGTCTGGACTGAGCAGAGGACATTAAAATACGAGGACATAAGGCATAAAGGACAAATTTTAGATTTCAAACTGCTATTTTAGACCTTTTTTAGGAGCAGTTTTCTTGAGAAACCCATTTTCAGACCAGGGTAGAGTTCTTCATATCCCTCTTGGAAATAGGAAGGAACATTAAAATGCAGACACTTCCTGCCTTGAATCTAAAAAACAAAATGCTAATGAAATAATTTCAATATTGTTCAGGATGAGATTTCTTCTATTTGGACACATTTTTAGAGAAACAGCAACTGCGACAACTTGTTTTCTCAGGTTCACAGATCTGAAATTCTCTGAACACAAATTAATCCATCTTATTAAGACTTTAATTACTGCCTGGCTTTGTTGTAGCTTTAATAATAGAGTACAGGCTCTGGATATAGTGCATTATATGTATATGCATCTTTAGACTTTCTACAGGGACTAATTATGAGTCCTAAAAAGAATCCTAATTTGCAATGCCACCATGAAGTCTGCCCTTTGGCCTATTTTCCAGTTCTCCTGGGATTGGAGTGTTCATGTCATTAGCTCATATGCCTTTGGGAAACTTTGGAGCCATCTGACAGGAAACAGCATCTATATATAATCATTTCATACAAAATTACTAAACATTTAATACAGCATGAGGAGGAACTGCTCAAAGGAGTCGAGTGACACGTGCCATCATGTTTGCGTTCCTAATCCCGTTTAATGAAATTACAGCATTCATTTTGAAGAGCCCCACTGACACATCTGAACACACTTCAGGAAAAAAAAACTAAACACATCTCAATTTTATGATATTAAGTCTGATTGTGTTTTAGCTTTGGCCAATAATTTTGGTTAAAAAAAATGAAAAGTCAGAGAAACTCATTCTCCAACAGGAATGATTTGGTTAAAATAGGATTGACTTGCAGCACAAAAGCATCGACTTTCACACTCCGCTGGGGTATAATTATGCTTCTGTAGCTCCTGCCAAGAGAAACCAAGGCGAGAGCCCATAGGGGGTTGGGGGTTATGGCCTTCAAAAAAAATAAAAATAAAATCAGAAATCATTTGGGAATTTTAAACCAGTTTGCACCAATCTCGTTCTTGGGACGCCTAATACTTTCTAAAGGTTATGCTGAACAGCAATCAGTGACTATAACAACAATCCTGTAACGGTGTGTGTGAACAATAATTTAGTCATTTTAGAACTTTGCAGAGTCAATATTCCGCAGCAGGTGAGTTTGTTTTGTGGAAAAATGGAGACATTCTCAGAAAATAACAGCACCTGGTTCTTTTATACTGCACATATAAAATTACGATAACCTGGCTGGGTCCACTTGTGATGGTTCTATATAATGAAGGTCTGGGGTGCCAGTCAGGTTTCTCTCCTGACATAAGACACAAACCTTACAAATGCAAACATGACTTAGTCCAAACGATTCCGGGAAAACTGGAATGCCAGCCACAGCAACAATCGACACTCGAGACCCGACACCCAACTCCAGCCCACCCCCTGACCAGAGGGCCCGCTCCTCCTCCCGGCCTCCAACCCCAGATGGCTAACAGAGTTAACTGATTTTGCAGTATTATTCCAAGTATACATGGTGCTGTATGACTGCAGATAGTGGACCATAGCCATAACCTGTGTTCAAACAAAAACACCTCATTTCCTGCTGAATGAGGTTTTATTCTTGCTGCGTCCTTTTGAGATGAAAATGTGTTTATGCAACAGACAAATTTCAGGCACTGAGTGAGGATTCAGAAGATAATGGAGCATAATGCAGCAAGCGTTCAGGCTCTGTGCTGCTCCCAATTATTTACTTTCCTGCATATCAACTTCTCAAATATATTATTATCCCTGCTGACTCAACACACATATTGGCATTATTAACTCTGCTTATGTGCATGGAGAAATACATCCTAATAAATGTAAATTTGGTCAATATTAGTCAGTTTAGAAAGATCAGATGAAAACTAGTATGATTTCTGCACATTTAAGGCACCTCTCATGGAATTTCAGGATTCTTCTACATCTTTATTTATTCAAAGCCAACAACTAACCAAAGAAGAAGACAACCTTTTATTCAGAACTAATCAAAACCCTTAATTCACTCTCTGTTGAACACAGTGAACGCCTCACAGTGTAGTCAGCTGCTCTGCTGGAAACCAACGATGTTTGGACTGATGTTTGGTAGACGATGTGAGCGAAGGAAACCAAAGTCAAATTCCTTGTTTGTACTCAAACTCGGCCAATAAAATGAATTCTGATTAGGGAAGAAATTACAGGTAATCACATTTTATAGTGGAGGATCATAATCATTTCAACTCAAACAGGCTCTTCATTAGCCGATCAAAGGTTTCAGACATTTAGCCTTAAAAAGTCTAAACCTGTGCAAAAATCACATGCAATCATCTGTCAGGTATTCACACCTTCATGACCCTGATGGCAAAGACAGGAAGACTTGCTGTCTTTGAACGCAGCAGGATTGTTGATCTGCATAAGCAATGATCTCACAACACTCCATCACTGCAGAGGCTGGCCACATTAAAACAGTCACTTTACATCTTTTAAAAGCTCATGAGGGGTTAAGGACAAAAAAAGTCAAGTAGTAAACCCAAAAGAAATAAAATAATAATTCATCTGCACTGAGCAGGGGATCCAGCAGGCTCTCCATGAGGACCGAGGCAGAACCTAGGGGCTACAGCCACAGGTAACATGTTTTAAAGCTGCGCGCAACACCTGATGGCTTCCAACATCCCTGACAGGACATCCCCCCAAAGAGGTTTCTGCACACCACAGAGGAGGAATCTGCATCATAGTTCCTTTAATAAAACAATGGAGTTTCGGTTTAAAAAGGAGCACCAAACCATGGCTATGTTGAAATATTCACTCCAGACTGGGAATTCTACCAGGGAATAATGTCAACTTCTTACAGTTTCTTCAAGAGTGCCAATGAACAGGCCAAAAGATTATTATACGGAGCTGAGCTGATGAAGACCAGAAAGACAGAAGATCTTATCAAACCAATCATCAATGAGTTTGGACTCCAACATTCCACAGATGGAGCACAATTTTACATTGTTTACTAGCCTTGTTCTTCCTCAAAGTCCTTTTAACATCAGTCTCTTCCAGTAAGTGTTTCACCCTCCCTTCCAATTCCAGTACAGGAACACAGAGCAGGATGACAGTTTGTTGGCATTTATTACCGTTATGTTCCTGGCATTCAGCTAGTGGCTAGTTAACAACATATAACAAGATTTTCCATGACCAAAACTCATTTTAAAGTGATGGCTTGTTGGTTCATCAGCATCAGTCAGTGTCTAGTGTCAGAGAAATACAACAGTGAATGGCACTTTAGTTCATAAAGCCTGAGGCTGCAGGTTCTCACTTCATATACTTTTTGAACATTTAATGTCTTGGCTGCCGGGAATAAAAGGTTTTGTTTCAAAGAAACTGGGACTAGCTTTGTTCAGATAAAAAGAAAGAAAACAGGACACTCCAGCACGTCGTCCGGGTTCCTCTTTCATAACTTGAGGCCAAGTGTAAAGGTTTTATTTCCCATTTGCTGCCTGTGAGCCAAGATGGATTTTTCCCACCCATTTATGAAACAATAAACTATTATTAAAATGGATCCTAAAGGAAGATGCCTCAGAAAACTGTAAACACAAAGTGTCACAGAAAAGAGGCACTGCAGCAAACCCCATTCAGTACTTTTAAGAGTTCTAGCAGAGTTTCAAGGAAATCTGGCTTTGTTTGGACTGAGAAAAGTCTGTATTCATTTTAAATGAAGCAAAAAAGGTTTGTATAACAATGACATACCAGGGCAGCCTTCCTAAAGCTGACGTTAGAGCCCGGTTCAAAGCGGCATCCTAAGTTCTCCCATTGGTTCCATGGCTTCTAAAAAAAGAGCTCTCCAAGGTACCAGTATCTATAATTGGCCATTGTGGTTCAGGTAAATGTGATGGCAGGGTATAATTAGCCAGCTTTTTTATTTTTTAAGCTTTGTTTTGGAGCACTAGTGGCCTTTCTTTTGCAACTTTTCTTTGAAAGTAGGCAGACAGGAAATGGGGTGAAGAGAGGGGAAGACATGCAGCGCAGGTCACCGTGGCTCCAACCAGGGGACAGCCGCGTTGAGGGCCAAAGCCCCTCCATACATGGACCGCTGCACCAGGCATCTTAAATTTCTCAGTGAACCATACACTCACAGGCCACTTTATTAGGTACACTTGTTCAATTGGCTGCAACAGTGAATCAGCCAATCATGTGGCGGTAAACTCCATACATGCTGCATCTGCTATCAGATTAGAGTAAGGCTCTACCAGCCAAGGATGTCTGCAATCTAAGTCACACTCCTTAGCAGGAGGCTTTCACTGGGTCAATCAGACAAAAAGTAGGTTCTGTTTAGTCCATGTTGGTGAACATTTATTTGTATCCATCTCCAGCAACCATTGGTCCAGAGGCAGGGGACACCCTGGAAAACATGCAGAAAGACCCCAGGATGGGATTCAAACCCAGGATCTTCTTGCTGCAAAGTAACAGCCCTACCAACTGCTCCCCTTTGCATTAAGGTCTTCTGAGCTAAAAGTACAGTTTTTCACACATCGCTTCCTATCCTAAGCATGCCCTAAGAAGCAGAACCAAGCTGGTGGACCCAATGCACCCAGTTTAACCTGCATCATCCCACAGCCAGATGAGGGGGTGACATAAGCTTGCTAAGATGGTATCCAGGACTATGGCGATCCTGGAGAACAAACCAGTGAGGTCTATGAGTTATTGCTGGTAACAATAAAGTTGGTAAGAAACATTCAACATAATACAAATCACATCAATTTTCTGATTTTCTGTGTGAGAGTCTTGTGATAAAACAAAGCCAAGAACCAATCAGTGATTAGCCCTAAGAGTTATCCAGAACAGTCAGAGCCTAGCATAGCCATGGACTTGACTATGAGATGTTTGGTTTAACACTGTTTCACCTCCTACTTGCTACAAACTCAGTGTACTTAGACATCTAGATATAAACACTTTGCTAAAGTTCAATCTGTCACCAGATTGACATCATGTTGCACGTCCTGCAGAATCATCTGAGGACGTGCAACATGCAAAACCTTTAGTCAGATGTTCTACAGCAGTAGAAGACCTCACCTGGCACCACTACTGCCAGCTAAGAACAGGAAACTGAGGCTAAAATTCACCCAGACTCACCAGAACTGGACCAGAATAGATTGGAGAAATGTGTCCTGGTCCGATCAGGCTGGATAGTAACAATATGAAATATTGTTACTATCTGCTGTTACGATTAATACACATTTGAAATAAAATGAATTGATGCCATCTAGATGAAGCAGATATTTTTGCCCTTTTCAAACATACCAGACATTTAAATGTTGACAATCTTTATTTTCTACCCCAGTATCTGAGGTCTGTCACAGCTAAAACATCGATTTTCTTCTGTAAAACAAGTCTCTTTCAGACACAACTTGTCTGAACAAACAAATTTCTTGCTTCAGCTACATCAGAGCTGGACTCTTTCCCAGCTTGCAGAGACAGGAAAAGAAACAACTACATCACTGTTGCTGTCCATCACAGCATTAATAGACCCTGATGTAGAACTCAAACAGAACTCAACACATTCTGTAGGCAGAGAGCTGGAACATCCCTGTCTGCTGCAGACTGTTCAACAACACTTCTTCTGATCACTGCACTGACATTTAATCATTAGCAACCATTTAAGAAATCCACCCAGTTCACCAACAAAGTCATTGCATCCAGTTTATCTGCAGGTGTGAATCCCTCAGGTGGATCCGAAGGAGCTGGCTGAAGAACAGGACGGTTCTGACTTTAAATGGTTTGGCTCATTCGAAGGATAATTTGGTTCGTCTTAAGGTATTAAATGTGTCATTATCTCATACTGGTACATCTTGACATGACCTGATCTTAACTGTTCAAACTGAGCATCAGAATGAGGAAGAAGGGCAATGTATGGGACACTGAACATAGCATGGTTGTTGGCACCAAACAGGCTGGTGCGAGTATTCCAGAACCTGCTGATCTGCTGGGATTTCATACACAACCAATTCTGTGATATACAGAGAATGATCACAGCTGGCAGAATATTCTCCAGATGATGAAAGGAACAGTAGTTCCAATGACCACTGGTTCCAACCAAGGTCTGCAGAACACCATCTCAGGACGTTAAACATGTGAAGCCTCAGGTCAGATGTTCTACAGTACCACCTGAGCACCATTTAACCAACACAGCCTACCTGAATATTGCTGCTTACCATCTCCATCACTTTGTGACCACACTGAACCCATCTTCTGATGGTTCCTTCCAGTAGGAATCCATCAGCTCCATGTATCAAAGCTGAGATGATCTCAGATTAGTTTCTTGATCCCGAGGTTCAGTCGCTGACCTCCAATCACCAAAATGTCTCTGGCACATAAGGATGTTCTGAGGGTAAAGCTTGCACCAACCAGGTACCAGCAATCAGTACCTAATAAAGTGGTTCTGAGTGTAAATGGGCCAGTAAACTGACAATCTTCATCACTGCAGACAAAGTACTGATCCATCCTGCCATCTCTCAGACATTAAGACACTTGAACTGGTTCACTTCAAACAGGTCCCAGAGCAGGATCCAGATCTCCTGACTAGATGGAGGACGCTCTGGTTGGTAGACCTCCATAACACCCCTCTAATGCTCAGGCCAGCAGCCACCCTACTGATGAAGCTTGTCTGTTGCTGGGATCCAAGGCTGGCACAGTTTGAAGACCCAGGACCTAAAAGGGAAGGATTCCAGGGGAGCAATGAATCTAAAGGCAGGGTGAGCTAAAAGAGGCTTTGATTTACAGTGAAATGACTAAATTTTACATCAAACCTGCAGCCTGAGGGGTACAGAGAGGTCTCCATGGAAACCTGTGAGCAGTACATATGACAAATATGTTCAGATGAAAACGAGGCATGGAAAATTTGGTTTCCCTTGTTCCAGAAGAGACTGTGCTGGATTCTGAGTTAACAAATGGCACATCAGCAGTTTGTGTTGGATTTTCCCCTGAAGGAATCAGTAAAGTGAGAGAGGGAGAATTTTAAAAAGCTTGGATTATTTGTTTTCTTCTTCAGAAAAAGGAAATGCATTAGTGAACAAATGTGTGAAACCAATGAACCATCAACACCAAACAGTATGCCAGAAACACCAACCCTGAAATACAAAAAGTTCTATTAGATGTTTTTATTTGGGGCTTTAAATAGTTCATGTGACCTCTTCATTAACCAGGGTGTACTGACTGATTTTTTAAATCAGGAGTTGGGGGCATGTGTTTAAATTTCCTGTGGATTTTCTGATTCCCACCTGCTCAAACATATTCATACAAATCAACTAAATCTTTTAATAAGTGGTCCTGGGGGTTCTATGGGCCTGCTACCTTCTGATCAGTGACCATGAATGAGTGCAGCTGGTAGCTTCATGTCAGAGCACTCAATGGATGGTCCAATTATCAGAAAAATAGGAAAAAACAAGAATGGTCCAGGGACGACCAAAACGGTCTGGACGATCCAGAACAATCCAGGAACCACCAAGGCCCAGGTCCGCCATCAACTGGAAGCTGCTGCAACACCAGTGTCGCCGTCCACAGTTAAGCTGGTTTAACATCACGTGGACTGAGAGCATCCTCGCCAATAAAGAGGCCTTGCTACAAATATGACACCTTCAAGCTGGACTGAAACCTGCAGCTTTCCACACGGACAAGCCTGTCTTCTGGAAAGTTTGATGGTCAGATGAGACGAGGACTGAGCTGTTTGGACCAACTGTCAAGCATGGTGTTGGCATCATCATGGTGTGGGGCAGTTTTATTGATTTGCACAGAGTAGAAGGAATAATGACGGAGGACTACCTCGACATTCTTCAACTTGTTAAAAACTGGGTGCTCCAGCTGGACAACGGACCCAAACACAGCAGCAGGCTGACATTAAGCTTCTACAACGACCTTCAAAAACCTGTGGAAAATCTGTGGATGATGCATACAACCCAGGTCCATTTAGGGAACCATCCCAACACAGAACCCGCCTAGTCGGGGATAAATACCAGAGACTCACTGAGGGTCCCAGCCGGGTGAACTTAGCCAGGTGGACCCAACACTGATGTTTAACCAGATATTAGTTGAGTGCATGTATAATTCTGAGCCCGTGTGTATCACAGAAAACACACAATAAATGCCAACTTATGCAGACACTTCTTGGTCCAAAAGGTTGTTCCTGAACTCTGGACCAGGAAGGGTTCCATGAATAAAACATTCATATCATTGATCAGAAGAAGGAAACTTCTCCCTCAGCAGGTCGGAGAAGCAAAGATCTCTCAACATGTTGGTGATCCTTTCAGAGCCTTTAGATAGAAAGTTGGGGGGTGGGGAGGGCACTGGAACTTTCAATGAGAGCCGAATTGTTCTGATGGTTAAACAGGTTCGGAAGCGGCTCGGCTGTTTAAGCTTGGTGTCAGTTACGGTGGTTCAGATACAAAGAACCCAAAAACTGGCTTCTTCAAAGGGTGGTCTGGAGATCCCTCAGTGCACCAAACACTTCAGAGAAGTCTTCCCTGGTTTCTACTTAAAGAAAAAAACACCAGAACCAGAACCACGGCCGCGATCCCCGTGGAAGTTTCTCCACGAACCGAGGACTGAGAAGGTTTTTCTTACCGAAGTTGGAACCGGGAGGCTGGCGGGTCGCTCGATCAGCTCGGGTTGCTGTTTCCCGGTCACATCCATACAGCCGCTGTCGCTGTCCGCTCACTTCCACGGGAGTTTCTCAAGTCATTCATCCACAGACCGACCGCGGCGGCTGTTCCCCGGCGTCCCGTTTAGCGGCGCAGGCAGGCGGACGCAGCATGCCCGGAGGCTCGGTGAGGGTTCCTGCCAGCGGAGAGCAATAGATGATCAGATGTTTCAGCTCCAGGAGGAGAGAAGATGTTTCAGCTCCGGCAGTCAGCGGCTCCTCTGCTGCTGCTCATCAGACCGCAGGACTCCCACCTGCGACCCGCAGCCTCCTGTTGACCATCCCTGCGTCAAAGCGCATTAACCCGTTCATTGGCTCCACGCTCCAGGAGGTCCAATCACATTCGGTCCAATTAAATCTGACGTGGAGCGAGTCTTTACTCCCCTCAGGGTTGGATTTATATCAATCAACCAATCAATCAATCAATCAATCAAGATTGAATCAATCACAGATGATTGGTTATTATTTGCTGATTTGTGAGTAAACAAAAAAAAAATCATTAAATTCATAGCATCATATTGTAACCATGGTAACACAACAATCAAACGATTATTATTTGTTCTTGTAAATGAGCCAATTCTTTTAAATCGTACATTGTAAACATTTTTTTTTATGTTTTTTAATGTTTATATTCCAAAGTCAGTCTGAAGGTCCCTGGAAGGACGCAGTCCTGAACTTCTCCAGAACGGAAAGATTCTCAGTCCACCCGGGTCATTCCTTATGGAGGACCGATCCTGACAAAATTAAAAATAAAAGCATAAATATATATATTTTGTTTTTCCTTTTCCTTAAACATGCCTTTGTTCTATTGACATTTCCTCGTCTCTCTTTTTTCTTTACCGTATGCATTTCTCCTTCATTATGCAAATGAGGAGGGCTGCCTTCTTCTCCTATTGACCACCTATGATGAAAATTTCAGACCCCTCCATGATTTCTAAGTGGGACAATTTGCAAAGTTGCAGGGTGTTCAAATACTTATTTTCCTCTCTCCCTCTCTCTCTCTCTATATATATATATATATTTATATACTGCTCAAAAAAATGAAGGGAACCCTCAAATAACACATCCTAGATCTGAATGAATGAAATATTCTCATTAAATACTTTGTTCTGTATAAAGTTAAATATGCTGACAACAAAATCACACAAAAATCATCAATGGAAATCAAAGTTATTAACCAATGGAGGCCTGGATTTGGAGTCACAGACAAAGTTAAAGTGGAAAAACACACTAGAGGCTGATCCAACTTTGATGTAATGTCCTTAAAACAAGTCAAAATGAGGCTCAGTATTGTGTGTGACCTCCACGTATCTTTATGACCTCCCTACAACGCCTGGGCATGCTCCTGATGAGACGGTGGATGGTCTCCTGAGGGATCTCCTCCCAGACCTGAACTAAAGCATCCGTCAACTCCTGGACAGTCTGTGGTGCAACGTGACGTTGGTGGATGGAGCGAGACATGATGTCCCAGATGTGCTCAATCAGATTCAGGTCTGGGGAACAGGCGGGCCAGTCCATAGCTTCAATGTCTTCATCTTGCAGGAACTGCTGACACACTCCAGCCACATGAGGTCTAGCATTGTCCTGCATTAGGAGGAACCCAGGGCCAACCGCACCAGCATATGGTCTCACAAGGGGTCTGAGGATCTCATCTTGGTACCTAATGGCAGTCAGGCTACCTCTGGCGAGCACATTGTGTGCCATGCGGCCCTCCAAAGAAATGCCACCCCACACCATTACTGACCCACTACCAAACCAGTCATGCTGAAGGATGTTGCAGGCAGCAGATCTCTCTCCACGGTGTCTCCAGACTCTGTCACGTCTGTCACATGTGCTCAGTGTGAACCTGCTTTCATCTGTGAAGACCACAGGGCGCCAGTGGTGAATTTGCCAATCCTGGTGTTCTCTGGCAAATGCCAAGCGTCCTGCACGGTGTTGGGCTGTGACCACAACCTCCATTTGTGGACATCAGGCCCTCATACCATCCTCATGGAGTCGGTTTCTAACCGTTTGTGCAGACACATGCACATTTGTGGCCTGCTGGAGGTCATTTTGCAGGGCTCTGGCAGTGCTCCTCCTGTTCCTCCTTGCATAAAGGTGGAGGTAGCGGTCCTGCTGCTGGGTTGTTGTCCTCCTACGGCCTCCTCCACGTCTCCTGGTGTACTGGCCTGTCTCCTGGTAGCACCTCCAGGTTCTGGACACTACGCTGATAGACACAGCAAACCTTCTTGCCACAGCTTCCATTGATGTGCCATCCTGGATGAGCTGCACCACCTGAGCCACTTGTGTGGGTTGTAGAGTCCGTCTCATGCTACCACGAGTGTGAAAGCACCACCAACATTCAAAAGTGACCAAAACATCAGCCAGAAATCATCGGTACTGAGAAGTGGTCTGTGGTCCCCACCTGCAGAACCACTCCTTTATTGAGTGTCTTGATAATCACCAAAGATTTCCTCCTGTTGTCTTTTTCATTTGAACAACAAGATGTGAAATTAATTGTCAATCAGTGTTGCTTCCTAAGTGGACAGTTTGATTTCACAGAAGTTTGATTTACTTGGATTTATATTGTGTTGTTTAAGAGTTCCCTTTATTTTTTTTCAGCAGTGTGTATATATATATATATATACACACCACCAGAACATGACTACTGTGTGCAGCCAAGTATAATATCATAGATGTGATTAATGTTTGAGGGTTATAACTAATTGTCATATTTTGTGAGCACCATCTTCTAATTCTGCATATTCCTGATTACATCTTAGTGATGTGGTCCAGCCAGCCCTTTACACTTGATGGACGATGACGTGGACAGCGGAGAGAGGCATCACAAATATCTACAGACCACCTGTGTGATGCTTCACTCACCATCCAGAAAGACAAACCAAAGGTCTCAGTTGCAGCATCCAATCCAAGTCTCTGACCTTGTGAAAGATTTAGCCACACCACCAGAGACTTTCTGTTCAGAAAGACATTTGCCTCTTTGTTCTGTTGAAGAGGTTTTTCCAGGAACCGGTCACTCAGGTTGATCCTGCTGTCTCCATTGTAAATACTTGTACATAGTTTTATTTTATACCTTTTGTCTTATAATCTTGATCTGTTTGAATGTTTTCTTCCCCCATTCTGTTTAAAATGTTATTTGTAATTTTTCAAAATAAACTGTGTTTAGAAATTTAAATGAAGTTGATGTATTGTTAGATCAAATGGAAATAAAATACATTGATGACAAAAACAATTTAGAAATTTATTAGAACACCTTAAAACTTTAAGAAACAATCTGAACAAAACTTAATATTATTTCTTATATAGCACCTTATTTCAGTACCATTTTTTCTAAGATGGAAAACAGTCTGTCCATTCTCTGTAGCCTCATGTCCTCCCTGATCAACTCCATCATCTCTGTTCCTCTTTCTTTTCTGACCTCTTCCTGCTGGCTCACTGTCTTCCTTCTCCATCTGGTTGACCACCGCTCCGCTTGGCCCTGGAGTGTCCTCAGGGATGGAGGCAATTAGGACAGGAGGTGTTGTGGAAGACCTCTGTCCCAACATCTCATCCATAAGGACAAACCAGGTCCAAGTAGCAGCAGTGGGCTTTTCACTGACTCCTGACCCTGACCCTGGATACTTACAATCCTAAAGTTAGATGGAAGAAAAGAAGAGTTGACTAAACAGAGAAACCAACAAGACTTTTAGAAATATTTTTTTATTTGTGTGACATGAGAACTTCTGAACAAACTTTATATTTCTTTTTCATATTGTCCCACTTTTGTTTGGCCTACAAGGGGCTGACCTTCACCTGTTGGTCCATCTTCTCCAGAATTGTCCTAAACAAGCAAAAAGGAAAGAGGGAAAACCAAAAGAAGTATGTTAATCACTGGATGGATATTTATGAAAGTTAGAAAGATAGAAGTTATTGAAACTGGACAGAAACTGACTGTAAAGAATGTTGTTATTGTACCTCCAAGCCACGATGGCTGAGTTTTTAGCTCCAGTAAAAAGGTGGTGGTTCTCACCCCTGAGCTTCATTAACTGGGCCGTCTGCTGCTTTGTCCCTAAACAACAAGAAAAACCATCTTGCTTAATATCAGTGTAAAAAAAGTCTTTTTTTTTATTTTACATTTGTCTTAATTTGCAGAACATATTAAAATATTTCTATGCAAATGCCTAAAACAAGCTCTTTCAAACTTTTCACTTCTTTACTGAGATTTGTTTGCATTTGAAAGTGTATTTCTCTTCAGCTGTACCTGAAATCACGAATTATAATTCTAGCTGAATTATAAATACACTTTTAAAACACATGTAGCACATTTCTTCATCAAAAATGAATATTTAAAAGCTTATTTATTCTCAATCACACTCTCCAACGATACGGTAAGATTACATAAAATCGTCCATTTATTCAGGTTAATATTAATATCACAGGAATATTAAATCGACTTACATGAACAAATGACACAATACATTAAAATAATACTAACATAAACTGTTAGAAATCATTTGTGTTAAACGTTCACTGTGATGACTGGCAGCAGGAGCTCAGTACCGATAGTTCAGTCAGATCTCTACCGGGTCTAGCTCGCCCCACCGCCGGTAGGGCTGGCGAGGCAAACCGGTTACTACGGTGGGAGCGGAAAACTTCGAACACGTCGGAGCACGTTTGAAATTAAGCGATGTTTTGTTAAATCAAGGAGATATTTAACGTCTACATAGTTATATTCCCGCACTAAAAACATTGTAAAAGTTCATTTGTGTCACAGAAAGTGTAATTTTTCACAGTTTACTCACAGCTTTTGCCAGTGTGGTCCGCCATGGCTGCCCCTGTTTGACCAAATCACTTCGACCCGCAATGAATCATGGGAAATGATGGACCACGAAGGATACTCACAACTCATCCTTCAAATCGGGCAAAATAAGGACACATTTGTCGGCAGCATCTGACAGACCTTACGTGCCGCGCTGTGATGTAATCAGCCCACAAGTACGGACTTGGAAGGATCCAGCCCCTGAATTGGGACACACCCTCGGCCTGCACATGGATCCTCCTCCTTCCTGTTTATTGACCAATAGGAGAGGAGCTGGAGAGAAGAAGGCAGCCCTCCTCATTTGCATAATGAAGCAGAAATGCATACGGTAAAGGAAAAAGAGAGACGAGGAAATGTCAAAAGAACAAAGGCATGTTTAAGGAAAAGGGAAAACAATATATATATATATTTCTGCTTTTATTTTTAATTTTGTCAGTATCGGTCCTCCATAATTCCTTACCTCCTCGCTCTTTAAGGAAATTGTGAATTTAATGATTTATTTAGTTTTAAATAGTTTGTTGCTTCGCTCTAAAGTTAAGTAGTAAAGAAAACGTCCATAAACGTCAAATTTAATTTCCCTTTTGTAATTAAACAAACCCATGACAGCTTCAATGAAAATGAGTTTACCTGATTATTATGATAGTAACATTTAAAAAAAGTAAATGGTTAACGGACTGAACTTATAAATAAGGTAAAAGTAAAATGAGCTAAAACTTACAAATAAGTGTGTTAATCAGTTATTGTTAATGAATCATGCAGCTGTAAAGCAACAACTCTGGCCTGATGCAGATTGGTAAAGAATTAAATGTAAAATAATGATTTCAATTTTTCCTGCTTTTGGATCCAGAGCAACTTAAGAAATAATGGAAGGAATTAATTAACTGCTCATCATCTTTTATTTATAAGTTGAAACAAAAACCAATTTATTAGCTAAGAGCCTTTTAAACGGAGCAAAGGAGCAATGGCATCTGCTGGACTGAAGGTGTTTTGCAGTCTTCTTTACAACTTCCCTAGACGTCATTAGGCTGATTTAAATAAATGGTCCGTGGCCTTGCTGAGTAATGGAAACAGATTGTATACTATTCCCTGGGATTTATTTTACCCAGGTAAAATAAATCCTGAGGCCTTCGGTGGAAAAGGGGCCATTGATGCAGCTCTCTCATTACACATTATGCAGAGGTATCATGAGGAGGAGAGACTGACTTCAGCTTCATCCCTCAGTGGTGATCCCAGGAAAAATATGAGGTGATGTTCAAGTTCTGTCCAATTTAAATGCATAAAAAAGGAAAGATGTAGAACTTGGCTGGTTAGCAGAGCAGAGCTGCACAGAAACATACAACAGAAGATCTCACTCTGGGATGTTTGAAGGAGCTCACACGTATTCAAAGAAAGTCAGTAAAGAGCTAAATGAAGTTCTGCTCTTAGAGATTTTGCCCTTTTAGTCGGGACAGTTGGGATGCATATAAATCTGTGTTCCAAAGGAAACAAACTAACCATCATTCTGGGATAATCAGTAACACGAATAATGGCAGAGGTTCAGAACCAGGGGCTTTTCCAGTTTTATCTGTTAGATGGGTCCAGTCTGAGTGGTTTCAGAGTCCTCCACCCTCATATGCTCCTCTGGGCTAAAAACAATCTCATTTAGCTGCGGAATATCACACTGCAACATGTTCAGGGCTGTGAAAAGTATGTACCCCCTCACAGACTGAGATTACTTCATGTTATGGGTTTCTCTACCAGCACCGGCACCGTGTTTATGAAACCTTTGACAGGAAAAGGTTCTCATCTCTGATAACAGTTTAAACTTTGAATGTTTTTAAATGTTGCTGCAAGTTTCATGATGCTGAGAAATCTGGCCTTCAGCTGATGTAATAAAACCTCCCGAATCATGAAGGGAAATCATGTTTTTGCTCTGATGTGGTCTCGGTGTCTCTGGACCTAAATGGATCCAACAACCAGTTCTCTAATCTCTGTTGACCCACCCCTCAGTATCTCTCTGGATCTGAATCCTGCATCTTCTAGAAAACATGGATCGAACAGCTTTAAAGGACCTGCCTTTCTACAGACTCACTCCTCAAAAGGTTTACAGAACAGGTCCCAATTCAAGCTTCTGTCTGTGATTCATGTAGGTTGGACCCCATCTCCTGGGCCCATGAACTGTTTCTGGTGACCTGCAGCCAAGCTGTTTGCCAGTGTTTTTGTATTTTTTGAACCACATGCATCATTTGGTGCCAAACTCAGAAGGTATTTGTGTGTTTTTCTCTATTCCATAATGGAGATCCATCTAGCTCTACCCATTTTGTTTTGGTCATACTAATACTCTGACCCGGTTTGTCCCAGAAGGCCTGAACCACCTGGCTTCATGGCACCATAATGGGATTTTTATTGGCATAGATTGATATAGATTGATATAACTCAGTGCTACATGTATGAGGGTTTATGAACGTCTTCAAAATAATGTTGTGTATAATGTTTGGCAGATGTGCTGCAAGGTTCCCAGTGAGAAGAATTTTGACCAACATGAGAACCAGCAGCTGCTCTGATTAAAGAAGCCACTGAGCTACAGTGAGTGAATTTAGGTGGAGCAGCTGTTTAAATCCCTCCACATCAGCCTTTGTGTGACTAAATTCTTCACTTAAGCTTTAAGGGGTCTCCTCCAAATTGGTTCAGCGTCTACCTTTCTTATTCAAAAGCTCATCAGACAATAATCCTCTACAGACAATAGCAGAGTTCCTCGAGGTAAACAATCTAAACTTTAGGCTTTAGTCAAACATTCAAATCTTCTGCTGCACATTCTGCCATAAAGTAGAACATTTGGATCTGACACGATGAGATAAAGCCCGTCATTCTTCAGGCTCTTTTTCCTGAAAGATTCACAGTTTCCTGCAGCTGACGCAGCGTCTGCAGTCTGACATTTTTCTTCAGTGTCTGAGCTGTGAATCCAGTGCTTTTCTAACTACTTAAATGCATTTTACTCATGCTTAAATGATCCATGGCTCAACATGGCAGAGATGCAAAGCTGTGACTTTGAAACAGTTTAGGAGTTTCTGGGTTGTAGGAAATCTTCAGAAACAGCTTCAGGTTCGGCAGTGATGTGGTTTGAGAATCTGCCACATTCACTCCTCTAAAACATGGAGCCAGAAATATGAACCTTCATGACTGCAGAGACGCCTGGACACTGCCCTGATGGGCGTCAATGTCCTTTAAAGATCTGGTGGATGACATCAGCAGACAAGTGATGGAACTGAAACGCCGCCATCTCTGCAGCACCATGTTATTGACAAGATGCTGCAACTAACATCCTTCTCTGCAGCATTTTGGGACATGCACAGCACTAAATGCTTCATGATGCATGCCATAAGTTGCATGGAGTTCATTTTACATCTACACGCTAATCAGACATTATATTATGACCGCTGATATTTGACCATGGAAGCCAAGGAAAGCATAATGTTAATGCTGCGAAACGTTGGGTCCTGCCACCCATGTGGATGTTACTTTGACACCAGCAACCATGTTGGCGTTGGTATTATTGCATCGCATGTCATGGAACCGGTACCCCCTGATGTCTGTGGCCTCAGTTGGTTAATGTTCCCTGTTGCATGGTTCATAATGTTTGAGCAATACAAGGCTTTGACCTTGCCTCCTAATTCCCCAGATTTCGATCTAATTCAGATTTTGGGAAAGAGATGGATGAGCTGGATAAGTCCCATTCCTGGAGACTCCACCTTGAAACTTCCAGAACTTACAGGGAGAACTTACAGTTAGCATCTAGCTCCCAGATACCACAAATTTATCGTCAACAAGAACTGGTTCTAAACTCTGTTCAGCGAGGTTAAAATGAATTGAATCATGTTCATAGTTCCTCAGAAACATTCTGAACTACGTTCATTGCTCCAATAAGATCTAAGATCTCATATTTCTGTCTGAAATAAAGTTTAATAATATATATATATATATATATATATGCCGGGTCATGACTGCCTTTAGGAATAAACATCGGACAGCATTTCTAACCTTCCTCATCTGTTTAATTCTCCCTTTTTGTCTTTACTCAAATGAAATGTGTTTAATTACGGCCACGCTCCCCAACCAGCTGCTCTCATTCACATGTTGCACTGCTTTGACTGCCAGGATAAGTCTGAAGGCTTGACTGAAAGGTGCTCCTTCCAGACTGTAAATATCTAGATACTGTTTAAGGATACAAGCAGACAGATCTTCATTCATGCACATTAAGATTTGTGCTGTTATTTCAGCTATACACACCTGTAGAATGATCTGAGAGAGCAAAAGGTGACAGGATGCATGAAGCTGCACCTTCTCTGCATTCCTTTGCTGCATCTCCTGCACAAAACAATCAAATTGGGATGCAAATAAAGATGTATACAGGATGAGCCTTCAGTATACAGGGGTTGGACAATGAAACTGAAACACGTGTCATTTTAGTGTGGGAGGTTTCATGGCTAAATTGGACCAGCCTGGTAGCCAGTCTTCATTGATTGCACATTGCACCAGTAAGAGCAGAGTGTGAAGGTTCAATTAGCAGGGTAAGAGCACAGTTTTGCTCAAAATATTGAAATGCACACAACATTATGGGTGACATACCAGAGTTCAAAAGAGAACAAATTGTTGGTGCATGTCTTGCTGGCGCATCTGTGACCAAGACAGCAAGTCTTTGTGATGTATCAAGAGCCACGGTATCCAGGGTAATGTCAGCATACCACCAAGAAGGACGAACCACATCCAACAGGATTAACTGTGGACGCAAGAGGAAGCTGTCTGAAAGGGATGTTCGGGTGGTAACCCGGATTGTATCCAAAAAACATAAAACCACGGCTGCCCAAATCACGACAGAATTAAATGTGCACCTCAACTCTCCTGTTTCCACCAGAACTGTCCATCAGGAGCTCCACAGGGTCAATATACACGGCCGGGCTGCTATAGCCAAACCTTTGGTCACTCATGCCAATGCCAAACGTCGGTTTCAATGATGCAAGGAGCGCAAATCTTGGGCTGTAGACAATGTGAAACATGTATTGTTCTCTGATGAGTCCACCTTTACTGTTTTCCCCACATCCAGGAGAGTTACGGTGTGGAGAAGCCCCAAAGAAGCGTACCATCCAGACTGTTGCATGCCAAGAGTGAAGCATGGGGGTGGATCAGTGATGGTTTGGGCTGCCATATCATGGCATTCCCTTGGCCCAATACTTGTGCTAGATGGGCGCGTCACTGCCAAGGACTACCGAACCATTCTTGAGGACCATGTGCATCCAATGGTTCAAACATTGTATCCTGAAGGCGGTGCCGTGTATCAGGATGACAATGCACCAATACACACAGCAAGACTGGTGAAAGATTGGTTTGATGAACATGAAAGTGAAGTTGAACATCTCCCATGGCCTGCACAGTCACCAGATCTAAATATTATTGAGCCACTTTGGGGTGTTTTGGAGGAGCGAGTCAGGAAACGTTTTCCTCCACCAGTATCACGTAGTGACCTGGCCACTATCCTGCAAGAAGAATGGCTTAAAATCTCTCTGACCACTGTGCAGGACTTGTATATGTCATTCCCAAGATGAATTGATGCTGTGTTGGCCGCAAAAGGAGGTCCTACACCATACTAATAAATTATTGTGGTCTAAAACCAGGTGTTTCAGTTTTATTGTTCAACTCCTGTACATTCTCTGATTAAATGGAACGCCAAGGCAGGTGGTCATAATGTTATGAGCAACGACTCTACTCAGAGCTTCCCTGTGGCTAATGCAGCTCCAATACAGATTCGGGTCATTCTATGCAGGACGCTGATTTCAGCTGCAAACATCCAAGATGATGTTGTTTTATGATCCATATCTAAGCTAATCTCGGTCTTCACCACCACAAACCAGAGCAACTACCTCATTACTCCATCATTCAGCAATAAGGCATGAAAGTACTGGAACTCACCCTTGTCGTGGTGAACCATGTCCTCCAACAGGGACCTGAATCCACTCTGCTATGAGAGCATCAAAGCCACGCTGCTCCTCCTGAATCCAAGATTTTTCTTTCCAACACAGTGGACCTTCCCAGGAGCGTTATGCCCCACACTTTTAACAAAATCAGATCTGTACATAACCAAATCTGACAAGGCTGTGAATAAACTGCCACCATTGACTCAGGAACCAAACACAACTGACACTGGAACACACTGAACAGGTCAGAGGTGACTAAATCTGGTGTCCAGACAGAAAATCCCTGACAGGTGTTTCCTGATTTACTGGGGGGGCACCTGGAACTGAGCAATGTGGGAAACTTCAGGAGCTGCGAGCCTCCATCAGAGAGACATGAGCTGAGACAGCTCAGGGCTTCGGGGAGTCCATTAAAGTTTCATGTTCAAATCTCAACAACTGCTAGAAGCTCTTTAAGAACTAAGGCTGAGGAAGACCCCGACTGCAGCAGTTTGTCTTTTTGTCAGAAATCTGAGAGCAGCTGCTGATTTCTGACCTGCAGTATCTTCTTTCTGAAATAATCTTTCCTTTCAGCAATAAAAACAAAGAAAGTTGAATAAAAGCTGTAACATTTGCTCATAATTTGCTACGTTTTTCTCCTACTCTCAGAAGAAGCAATTTCCCCGTCAGGATTTTCATGCAAATCCTGCAAGAATGAAACACCTCGCTTCTTTGTTTACATAAATCTGAATAATGCTGGGTCAGTGAGCACGCTGCAGGACAGAAAGCAAACCCAAAGTTCTTATTTTTCCTTCAGGTACGGTCTCAGAAGGCTGCTTATCTCAGCAGAATCAACTGGAACACTCTCAACATTTATTAACGTTTTGCACCACAGCTACCTCGGCTGAAACTGGCTTTTGAACGCAGCGCTGCTAACCAGTGTGTGTTTCTGTGGGAGTCAACTGTGGGTTATTGGGATGAAACTGTAAACATCATAGTCTCTTACTGGCAGAGACAACTGCGACGTGATGTGTCTGCTGCTCCAGTCCAATTTCCTGACAGGACTGAGCATCAGTAACACATTCACCAATGCTGGTCAGATACCTCCAACTGGAGGAACATTTGTCCCACTCCTCACTTTCAGCTGTGAGATGTTTCAGGGGTTTCTTGTATGGATAGTCCATTTTAAGTCACCCACAGAACCTCAATGAGATTAAGATCTGGGCTTTGACTAGGCTGGGACATTTCATTTCTTAATTCTCAGCCAGTACTTGGTGGATTTACTGGTTTGTATTGGGTCGTTGTCGTGTTGCAGGGACCAGTTCTGTTTCAGCTCTAACTTGTTTACAGATGGGCTCACATTTTCCTCGAGCTTTCCTGATGCATGGTAGAATTCATGGTGGATTATATGGTGAGCTGGTCAGGACCTGCTGCAACAAGGTATCTGCACACTATGACATGTCCACCTCCATGCTTCGCAATTGTTATGAGGTTCTTTTCCTGGAAGTAAACATGTTCTGTGTTCTGGTGTCCAAAGAATTTAGTTTTAGACCCATCTGTCCAAAAAACATTATTCCAGAAGTTCTGGTCTTTGTCTACGTTCTGTCTTTATGACCCTTTCGCACCTGAGTCAATTATTGTTTTTCTCGACTGTTCTTGAATTTCTTTAGATCGGGGCATGAGGTGTTGTTTACCCTACTTCATGCTGTCAGACAGGTTAAGAGCTTGTCAAAACCTGCCTTCACACTGAAGAAGGGTTCACCAGTCAGCTGTGGTCCAACCATGTCCTGATTGGTGATGAAGAACGTTGCCAGGAAGCCAATCATCCTGTGTGAGCAGGGTGTTCCCTAAAATTCAAAGCAACCCTGAGGAACAAAACAATCTAACTCAGGAGAAAAAATACATTTTAAATTAGAGTAAGTAAAAAAAAGGGAAAATAAAAAATGTGGTCAGAAACCTGTACAAGCTAGTCCTTTAAGCTGGTGATAGCAGGTGGTTGTTGGGGACGTGGTCAAACACCTGACTCCTCCCTCTCCCCTGTCCTCCATGGTTAGTCTGTCTTTAAAGATGAATGTAAAGGTGTACAGCGAACCACCCGAAACCTCAGCATGCAGTTATCCTGAAATAACATCCACAGCAACCTGAGCTCAGACCAGAACCTAAAAATCTGTTTTATTCTCAAAGACTTCATTTTTTTCTGTCTGCTCTATACTATAAAGACAATCTTGTCATAAATTCTATGTTTGACTGGCCCACTTCGGTTCATCAGGTACCTGTCACACGTCGGCTTTTTAAACCCTGAGCTTCCCTGCAGGTTCTTGTTTTTGCATCCCAGGGCTACCGTAGCAACAACAGCTATCAGGTTCATTGGAAACCAGAGCTGCAGCAGGATGAGAGTGAGCTTCCATCCATCAGGTGGAAGGTCTCTGGCATAGTTCCCAGCTCCACCAGTCCACATGTGGAAATATCCTTAGCCAATGAACCCCAATGAAACCCAAACCACCCACCGGCTAATCCCTTCAGCCACGTTGTTAAAATTGTCTTTTTAATTCCAGGTGTGGTAGATGAAGTGGAACAAGCAATTAGAATCTCCATCAAAAAGCAGTTCCAACATCAAGCTGTTGAATACAGTTGAGCCGAGGGCAGTTACAGCAGCGCTCTGCAGTTTGTGATGGTCAACATGGGCCCATAGTTCTGCAGGACAAGGTTTAACGGATCGCTCTGAAGAAGTTGCAAAGGTTCTTAAAGTCTCATTTCTCTGCATGCATCATTATCATAACAAGGCTTCTTACAACATGATGAGAGAGAGATGTAAAGAACACTTCCTGCAGCCAGAAAGAAAAAGCATCTGATTTATCTATCTGAATTGATTAGAGGCAAATTAACAGAAAAGATGCCAGGCTGAAAGAAGTACTGAGATTATGCTAACTGCTTAGCTAATTTAGCAGCTGTTAACTACTATTGTGACACAAGCTAACAATTTATTACTCTTTAAAAACTGCAGGAAGATGCTGGACAGTACTGTGTGGGTGTGTGACAGATTTAATAAGATAAAAACCACCGGAAGTGCAATTAAACAGCACCTTCCTGTGTCCATCACCACCTTTCTTTGTGCAGCAGCCACACCAGGTACCACTCATGTCAGCGAAAAACAGGAAATTGAGGCTACAATTTTCATAAGCTAGGTCCGCCTGGGATGTCCCCTCCAAAACATAGACTTAGTTGTCTTTAACCCAGTTTGGAGCTAATCTGGTGCTATGCTTAGGAACATTGTCCATTTGGAAGACCCAGTTGTGTCTAGGCTTTAACATCCTGGCTGATGTAATTAGATGTTTTAATATTTCCTTATAATGATCATGATGTCATCTATTTTTTAAAGTGCACCAGTCCCTCCTGCAGCGAAACAACTCCACAGCATGATGCTGCTACCTCTGTACTTCACAGCTGGCACGACGTTATCAAGGCTGCAAGTTTTCCCTGTTTTTTCCAAATGTGACAACGGTCATTTCATCCAAACACTTCAGTTGAGTATCATCGGACCAAAGGACATCTCTATAGAAATAAAAGTCTTTCTCCCTGAGTGCATTTGAAAGCTGACTTTTTATGATGCTGGAGCAAAATGACTTCTTCATCACTGAGAACTCATTTCACTGTGGATAATGACACTTTCTTTCCAGCTTTTGTTCTGGGGTTGAGTCCCACATTTCCCACCAAAGCCCATTCATCTGTGGGGCACAGAACCTTCATACTGTCTCCTTCCTGAACAGTATGATAGCTGGACATCACCATGCTGTTTATACTCACATATAACTGAACAGATGTGGAACATTCAGGAATCTGGAAATTGGACCCAAAGATGAAGCTGACTGGTGGAGGTCCATAAATTGTCTTCATATCTTTGCTGATTTTCCATATCACACAAGCAAGCAGATGTGAATTAACCTATCAGGCGCTTTCTAAAACAACGACATCATCATCTGGGCTTTTGCAAACAGTTTGAATCCAAAGTAATCTAAGTGTATGTAAACTTGTGAATTTCAGGGAAATTACAAAAAAAAAATCACTATTTTTTTTCCTATGATTAAAACTGATTCACAAGGTGTTACCAAATAATTGGTAAAGCTGATTTTAAACCAAAGCAGCCACAGTGTGAAGACTGCTGCCATCAGGGAACCATGGGTTGGTCATCAGTGGGCCGCCAACACCCCAGCAGAGATATGCTCCTTTGGCCCAGTTTGATCTGAGGCCAAAGGAGAGCAGAGCAAGGCTTGTAATGGTCTCACTTCTCGTTTCTTCTTCTATAAATCACAGCCACATTATGGAGAAGTGTTGGTGAGACGTTCAGCGTGAAGGACGGCTTGCTTTTGACTCCATCTGCTGGTCAGTTGCTCAGCTTTCATGTTTGGATGTTTTTCAAGTAGTTCCAAGAAGGGAAAGAAATAAAAGCGATGTGCTGCAGTGATATGTAAATGAGAAAACACTTCAAAGCAGAGCGTGTGCAGCTTGAGGAATAAAAATCAAGCATAATGTCCGGTCCAGGCGGGTCAGAGCAAAGTCCAGAACCGCCTGGCATCCCTCAGCTGACGACGCTGGAATCTCAAAGCAGACACCACAGAGGAACAGCAGCGAGGCTCTTCACCTCCACTGGACCTTGGCCACCAACGCAACATCAAAAACACACAACCACCACATGGAACCAACGAGGAACACGGCAACTGGATCAGAACACCTTGGCAGAGTGAAAGTCAGCTTTTTAAAGGTCAGAAAGGGGGCAAGGAGTGGCTCCCTTTTAAATGTAGACTGATGGAGTTCTAAGTGAATCTCTGAGACCTGCTGCTGTCAGGTTTCTATCATCTCATCTTTGGCTCAAATCATTTCAGGATTTACTCAAACTGTCTTTTTTCACTCCAAACCGCTGCAATGAGTTTAAAAAGCAAGAACCGGCCGTTACTATAGAAACACACATATATAGGTTCTGAGAAGGCTGAGGACCTACTGGTTGGAGACCATGATTGAGTACAGCTGGTTTCTTTGGATCAGACGATACTCAGAGGTCCAAGCAGCTCAGGGAAACTTAGGAGGAGGACTGTGTCATTTCTAAACACCTTCTGGTAAATACATGTTCTGATGCAAGGATGAAGCTGCTGGAGCACCAGTGTTGCTGTCCACGGTAAAGCCAGTTTGACATCTGGAATGATTGAGAAGATGCTGAGATGGAGAAACTCCAGTAACCCGGACTGATATCTGCAGCTGCCTAATTGGACAATTCTGTCTTCTGGAGAATGGTGGTGGTAGCATCATGCGGTGGGCTATAATTTACTGGCAGTGGTTCTGGAGCATTGAAGAATGAAGGAACGAGGGTTACCTCCACATTCTTCAACATCTCCTCGTACAGACAGCTAGATGGTTTGGACTTGGACTGTTGGGTGTTCCAGGAGGACAGTGGTCTCAAAAATACAAAGAAAACTAACATAAAGGTTCTGGAATGGTCTTATCAAAGATCGGACCTCTACTCAAACATGGTGGACTAGGCAGGAATCCAATCAGGAGATGGATCAAGCATCCATCCAGAATGATGCCAGAACCTTGTTGGTGGCTACAGATGAGCTTGTTAAGAGACATTTAAACAAAAACAGCTCAAATAAATTACTGAAAGCCTGAAGTTCATATGAGCTTCAGTGTGAGTGGATGGAAACACCCGACCAGAACTGTGGACGGTTTCTCCAACCTCAACGTTGTTGCCTGGATAAAGGTCCAACACACTCAGCTCTGAAAGTTCAGAGGAGAACAGAAGAAAACCCAAAACATTTCCTGAATTCAAACTGAATGGCAACAGTTTTATTAAGTTAAGAAATCAACACATTTAAGAAATTGATCTATGTACACTGGTTCTACTGCATGGATTAAAAAAGACAGACCAAGCTACAACATCATGTATACTCTGCACCCCCACAGACCCATAAATAAAGATCTCAGTTTAAAATCTAGTTACAATCATCCTCAGGACAGAGAGGAGCAGGTGCTGATGGTCACTAACCCACATAAAGCATGCCTAGCACGTGTTCCATGGGAAACAAAGAAAAAGGCAATGGTTGAACAGGAACTACTGGCGAGCTGCGAGAACATTTACATCAGGTAGAACAGGTCCGCTTTAAAGCTGGTCAATAATACTAACATCAGCAACTTTGCTCAGAAAACAACAAAAATTGCCAAAGGTTTTCAGTCTGAGCTCAGAGTGGTGATCCCACTGTAAACAAGCACGCAGACAATCACAGAGTTTAGTGAGTCGACTGGTTTAAAACACATTGCAGCTACAGTTATTGTAACACAGTTTGGTTTCCTTAGTGTTCCTCTTTGTCCCGGCCTTTCTTCTCCTTTTCATCCTGAAGGGCGGTGCCCAGCTTCTTGATGAGCACCGACAGTACTTTGTCAAGGGGGTCCATCACACCCCGCTGCAGCCACTTGGGAATTGTAGTCCTGGCGTGGTGGAAGCCCAGTTTCTGCAGGATGTAGTCCACCCCAACGGGGTCGATCTTCCTGCCAGTCCAGGAAATTAGCCTGAAAGTAGATATCAAATGTGGAGATGAGGACGGCACATTTCAAACTGCTTTTTCATGAATTTCTCTTCAACACAACTCTGTGTCCAGCAGGAGATCAGCTAGAGAGATTGATATGGACATTTCTGTCAACTGCAGCCTCTGAAGTCCCTTCATCTAGTGCTCCATTCAACACAAACTTAATAACAAGAAATATCATGTATTAACAGGCTTTCTGTGTTTTTATGAATTAAGCACAAATGACTTCAGCTTTTACAACAAATAAAAAACCCTTCAGTTGAATGTTTTAGGGAAAAAAACTGTTTTTCTTTCTATCCCATCATTGGAGACGGGTAGATTTACATAGATGAAAACATCCTAAGTTCTGATGGGTTCTAACAGCAGAGAAAGAAAATGTATCAAATCAAACTGAAAGGTTGAGTGTTTCTTCACATCATGAATGGGAGACGGAAGCTCCAAAAATACCCTGATAGGGACACAGATTGCTCTATTTAATTGAAATTCAAAGAAAACAAAACTAATGAAAAATGAAAATCCAACCCAAAACAGCAAATCTGGCCAAATTTTATGCAAACTGCAACAATCCAGACAAAGTTATGGTAAAATAAAGAAGAGGCAAAGCTCCTGTTTGCAGCAGCCTCTGTTGTCATGTTTGAACTAAAAGCTGCAATAAAAACCGACGTCCTTCTGGCTCAACTCAGACTGATTCTGGTTTATTGGAGGTTTAAGCTCATGTTATGAACATTCAGACTTTATTATTTGCATATTTGTCATTCCGGAGGTTTGTAGTTTCTGCTTAAAGAGTAAAACTTAGTTGACATTTTAATTTTGTTTTGTAACAAAAGTTAAAAAAATGTGCTTTGAAAAATGAGTATTAGTGGCATCCATATTCTTATTATTACAACCATCAACATCCTCATTATTGTTCTTAATATTATCACCATTATCATCTTCATCATTACCATCACCTATTATACAGGGGTTAGCTTGCTCTGTTGCCTTTAATATGATATGAAGTTATTGGAACAGCAACTAATGATTAAAAACACGCTGTAATTTCAGGCTTTGTTGCTAAAGTTGCAGTTTTATTCCACACTGCTGTTGTGTTCATGCTACAGATGAATTAACTGGGAATTAAAACTAATACGTTTGCTTGAGAAACAAATGTTTGTTTATGAATTATGTGATTATTGAAGCTTTGAGGGTTGCAACATTTATGTTCGATCCTCCAGCTGCTGTACACGCCTGATCCTGACCTGAGAGTGGGCTCCAGGTGCCAGGTGTTGCACATGAACTCCCTCCAGTCCACCGTGGTGTAGTTGATCCCCTCATCCCTGTCCTTGTCTGTGGGGCCGTCGTCGTGCAGAGCCGTGGGGCTCTTCTGGCCTTGCCGAGCCACAAACATCCGCGGGGTGAAGAGGGCTGAGGAGGAGGAGGAAAACCCTTTTCATCAGCACAAAACTCATTGATTTAAATAAGAAAGAGAATGGGCAGCTCTGTGGTTTAGATCTACTGGCATCCGAAGAGCCGTCTGGTCTACGTCAATTAATCGAGATGAATCCAGCAGGAGTGAAAAGCTCTCTTTTTACCAACATGCAGAACAAAGAGCGGGATCTCGGCTCGGTTTTAATCGCAGTGAAGAATGCGACCATGGCAGCATAAAAGGTGCTTATTTGTTCTTTTGTGACAATCTGAAAGCCATTGAAATGCAACCTGACCTCCCTGCTGCGTGTGGAAATAATGCTCAGCTCCCAGCATGTCGAGCTGCTCTCCACAACAACAAACAACCTCCCAGATGCAGAGGCAGACAGATGTTCTCAGCCTCAGCGCTCCTGTTGGGCTGAGGGATGATGAGTCATTTCCCCGACATCGTTCTACTGGGAGCTCGCTTTCTGTCACGAATAGTCCAGTCATGAATAAAGACAACAATTAATAAAGCAAACCTTTCTCTTTCTCCTTCAGGTAGGCCGACACCAGGTCATGGAGAAACATGATGAGCTCAGCGTCCATGGTGACGCAGATGTGGTCCGTGAACTCCGTCACCATGCTGCACTCCACCTTGGGTTTGCTGCTGGAGTCTGAAACAGTGAGCATCTGAGGTTAGTGGAACATCTGATAGTGTTGGTGCAGAATGATGCTGCTCTCCAATAACATTATTACAAAGTAATGAAGCAGCAGATGTTCCTCTAAAGCTGATTCAGGAACAGAACCAATAATATACTCTCTAAAGTTCTGAACCTAGACTTTCTGTGGTGCAGGAACCAGTCCTACCCATAAGAGACGGCTCCTCTGAATCCTGCACATGAATGGACTTGAACTCCAGCTGCATTCTGGGAAGAGCAAAGATGGTCTCGGTTTCATGGTCATAGGTATGGGAGCCTCGAAAGCTGCTGAGCACACTGGAGCTCTTGGTAGCTGCTCCGCTCTCCTCGTTGTTGGCGTCCACGTTCCTCAGCAGGTTGAGCTCTGGAACACAGCAGAGAGCATGACGAGATGTTCTGAGGTCCATGTTTGTCTGCTGTGGTACAGTCAACCTGACCCAGGATGACATTTAAACTAACAAGAAAACCACTACAGCGCAGAATTTAATCATTTAAAGGTTTTCCCTTTTATCTCCTCAAAACCCAACAAAATATCTTGCAGAGAACATCAGTTTTTATTGATTTTAACAGAGCTGCATGAGGTCAAAAAACTGATTCCTGCTTTTTTATTAAACAGAGATGGAAAATATGAGAGTGAGAAACTAAGTACACCCTTCCTGCTTCCATAAGATTTTGAAGGAGCGGTTTGGTCAGGTGCTGCTGACCCCAACAGAACATGGTTGTCTATCTAAAGATACCAGAGCATGGGTCCACAGTCACCTTTGTTCCTCATGGCAGTGACGTAGTCGAACCATTCTTTTACAGTAGCAACTCCATGCGGAGGGTTTTCATGCCGTCCACGAGTGATTTTGGTTATGGTGGCCATTGGACTTTCGAGGGCGCCACATGGCTTCGTCACCATCGTGTTATGACCCAGATGGAAGTCCAGTGTCTGCACGATGTAGGTGGAGTCATCTTTGGAGCCTGGAGTAACACAGGAAGTGGTTAGAAAGGTGATTATGTGACCAACAGTAAATCTGTCTTCTGAGGCAGAAAAGTTTCCAGCTCATTTGGTCTCACCGTCCTCCCAGATCTTCTGCGCCTCCGTCCAGAAGGCGATGTTGGGCTCTTCCAGGTGAAACAAAGCCCACGACTTGGAGCGGAAGTTGGGGCCGTGGAAGCAGGCCAGCGTCATGTGATTGCCATGGAGGCTCATGGACCCGCCGAGCTGCACGGCGTCCTCAGGAAGAGGCATCCGGAACAGGGAGATGTGACAGCCAGCGATTACCTTCAGCACTCCAGGCCAGTGGCGGTGATGGGCCGCGTCCACGTCTGGAGGACAGTTTGAAAAGACAGGATGAGAAGACAGACAAACTAAGAGATGCTGGTCTTATCAGGATCTGATTCTGTGCATCGTGTTTTCCCTCCTAAAATAATCTCTTCCATTTATTCTGCTGGTGCTTTTCTTCCTGATTACCTGCTGAGCTCGTCTGATTAGATTCAGATGCTTCAACAAGCGTGTCAGATGTTTATAAAGCGCTACACAAATGAAGCTAATTACAATTACAAATCATTTCTCTTTCTGTGCAAAGAGCTGCATTAAATACGTCCCCCAGCATGTTCTTACAGAGCTCTGCAGCTCCTTTCTCTGCGTTGATGACGGGGGTTTTGGGAGGCAGGTAAGAGCCAGGGCCCCATGTGGAGAGGGCCCGCTTGCTGGTGTCAAACTGCTGGGTGAAAAACTCCTGCAGCTTCATGCCGATCTTGATGAGGTCTGGTGTGGTGGAGCGGGAGATGATCACCTGGAAGATGTCCCACTGCAGGTCACCGTGGACAAAGATCTCGCTGTGAGAAGGTGAGAACTAGATTACTCCAGTGTTCATACAAAGCATGCCGTTCTCAACTCTCTGCTCACATACCTTTTCTCTGAGAGGCTGGAGTCAACCGTACACAGATTGACCTTCCATTCGTCCTGGAGCTGCAGGTCAGCATTGCTGAAGACTCCCATCAGGATGCTGGAGCCCATGTAGTCCACTCGAGCCTCTGTGGAGCCCATAGTGATCTGGATCTTGTGGCTGGGCTGCTGGTTCGGATGCTCAGAGATATGAGCTACAGAACACGAACACACACACAATTCATCTTGTGATGAATAATGCTGACATGTATGTCTGTGCTGGGTGTCTGGCCAGAATCTGCCCCGAGTTTCAGCAATGTTTGATTATGTAAATAGTAAACGGCCTGTACTTGTATATCGCTTTATCAAGTCCCCAGAAACCCCAAAGCCCTTCCCACTACATTCATTCACACTTTCACACACTGACAGTCCACAACCCTGGGAGCTGCTTCCCGTCTGTGGGGAACTTCATCAGACCCGAGCAGCGAATGTTTCTTATTATTCTCCTGACAAATGTATTCGCTTTTTGGTGGAAAAAACATATGAAAGCTCACCAAACTGCACAAAATTGTCCCCTTTGTAAATTCTTTCTGATTTCAATGCAATTAATAAAAACGGGGCGTGGCCAAACTGCTCTACAGCCCCCTAAACAGAGAACAGGTGGATCTCTCCAAATCCAGAAAAAAAAAAAGATTTGTTTTGGGTTTATTTCATGGGAACAATGATTTTTTTTGAAATATTTATTGAAAAATGATTAATAAAAGTATTTATTTATTTTTGAATGAAACGGCTACATTAGTATGCCGTTTAGCTATGGAGGATTAAAAGTTATCAAAATCGTGAGTTTTTGATGAAAGGGCGGGGCCCCAAACTTTCCCTTCTTGCCAAAAAATTTGAAAGGCTGCAACATTCAGAGTGTGACTGATCCAGTATGGCTGCCCAGCGACACTATAAGGTCATACTCCGACATCATCCCGCCCCCTGAGAACAGGGAGCCACTTTTTTCACCTGGAACGGTCCTGACCTAATCTACTTGAAATGGAGTCAGAAGATGGATAACAAGTTGGTCTCAGTTGCTTTGGAACGCAGAGACTGCATGATGGAGGGTATGGCCGTGCCGGCGTGGCGAAGTGCCACGTCATATCTTGACCATATGTTTGGCTCTAATTTCCACATATCTAATCTGCACCAAGTTCAATAAGATCAATCTTAGCCCCGCCCCTAAAAGATATTCAGTCAAATATTTAGTGGGCATTGCCTACTACCTCCACAGCGCCCGCTAGAAACAGTTCACATATGTAATTTTTCAGGACCTAATGGTCCAAAGTTGGCCATTTTGGATCAAAGTCACCATTTTGTCTCCTTTACACATGTCCTATTTGAGCAAACGTCTCCTACAGATTTTTGACTTGCAGACTTCAAAACAACTCAGTATGCTCTTAAGGCATTGGACTACCACTTAGATGAACTGGCATGCTCCAAACTGGATGTTAGGGATCTTCATGTCCAACCACCAAACAGCTCAGTTGGACTACACTGAATGACTGTTCAGCATGGTGGAACGGTCAACTGATGACATCACTTTAGACCCGCCCACTGAGAACAAAGTAACAGGTTTCTCTGGTAAACGACACTCAGGACAAACAGGAAGTGACCAGAGCTTCCATCAGTAGGTTGGGTTTCTGCTAGATTTTGAAGACTAGTCACACCTGAGAAGAAACTGAGGCTGAATGAACATGTTATGGGTTGTTTATACTACCAACTAGTGGCGACATGCAGAATTGCACTGTAAGTTCACCAGAGGCATTGAGGTGGTGATGAAGGACACCTGCTCAGGTGTGAGGGCTGCTCAACACTGCGTGCAGCTTTAATTATTATTATTGCTGATCAGTTTTATTTTGTCTATGCTGTTTTTAGTTTCCCACTGTCCCATTTAGTTCTATCCCTCTGTGTCCTTGACATCTTTGTCCCTCTCTCTCTTTCTGTTGTGGCCGGTTCATTTTGCTGCAGGTTGCAGATATGTCCTTATGGGTCCATAATCTAATAAAGTTAACTGTGCAACAGGAGGAATATCCCATTTTCTTCCTTTTTTAGAGAAAATATGCCACTGGCATTAAGACGAACTCATTTTTTCTGCACATCAGTTGTAATGATTTAGTTTCCAGAAATGCCTTGTTATTAGGCATATTGAGCATGTATGCTCAGTGAGATTTTTCATAAACATCCAGGACCAGACAACTATTCCAGTAAAGCAGAAAGGAGTTAGCAGGGAATACTAACACGTCTTTTATTCTGATTTAACAGTGCAGAGAGCTGTCTTCATACAGCAGGAGCAGGAGAGGTTTTACAGCTCCTGGTGTTGTATGAGAGCACTGAAGTCCAGCTCAGCTGATGAGTTAATGAGCTGCAGAAGATGTCAGGAGAGTACTTACAAACCATCTCCAGGGTGTTCACGTCGATGTTGCCACCCACCACCCCGCCCTTGGAGTCCAGCTTGGAGCGGCCGAGGCCCACGGACATGCTGATCTCTCGGTCGCGGTTGCTGCCGACAGACAGTCGGCCGTGACTCTTCAGGCCGCTGGTCGTCCAGCTGAAAACAAGGCAGAACCAGCTGTCAGAGTGGCTCCATGACTCATCAGGAGAAGCTGCCAACCCTGACGATCAAATCTGACTTTTTAACGGATTAGTTTATTTCAGCCACATTAACGAGTCCTTGGCCAATACAACTGACCACTGGTTAGATGCTGCATAAAGTCATCCTGACAGAGGAGCCTCCAGAGGACATCAATTATTCAACCTGAGCACAGGCGGTCTGTTTTATTCTACAATATCACAGTAAATGGAGGAGACGTGGTGTTTTGGACCCATTTTATGATGACATAAAGCCCAGAAGACAGTCCAGTCATTGTTGTGAGGGTGCTGTGTGTTCTTTGGAGTTCTGCTACTGAGACAATAAATGCAACGTCTGCATACTGCAGTGAGCTAAAACAAAGGTGGACCGAGCAAAAAAGTTAATCAGGAGACTCAAGCAAAGGTTTTAGATATCAGGTCCCTAAAATCTGGATTCTGGGTCTGGGTCTGGGTTCCACCAGGTTCTAATGTGTTCAAAAACACGGATTAATGAACGGATCCTCTTCAGTGTCAGCACCTCTGGAAAAGCAGCAGCTTCTCTTGACTAAACAAGTGAGTGAAAACACAATGTCCAGGTGGGACAATATAAGTAATGGACTTAGAAGAGCAACTGCTGCTGCTGACCTTTAACCTGGGAGGGCTTAGAAAGCTTTTTCCAATCTATGTTTCCTTTAGTTGTTTGCAATGTTTTATCCAGGTTAATTCCAGATTTATCCAGATTTTGTCATGGGAAGGGTTGTTTTTCCAAACTATTAGAAATCCGTCACTCTACAAAGAGAAAAGGAATATTTACTTATACAATATTTATTTACTCGGTTATCCTGGATTTATTCTGTATTCGCTTTAGTCTATATTCTGTTTTGTTCTGGTTTTCACCTGGTTTGGTTTAGTTATGGCTTTTATGCTCGTTTTACTCAAGTTTTAAACGTGCTTTAATATCGTTCCTTTATTGAGTTTTAGGCAGATTTTACTTCAGTTTCCTGCTGCTGCCCATCAATCTGGGAAGGGTTAGACGGCCATTTCTAAGCTAGGTCACATGGAAGTATAATGACAGGACAACTTAAGGTTAAGATGTTTCATATAAACAAACTGAAACCCTTCTTTCCAAAAATATAACACCCCCTGGCGACCTGCACCGAAACGTACCCCCAGATGCTGCAGCTTGATGGTGTCGGCCACTACTTGGTACACTTCTCTAACTGGAGCTCTGCAGATGTTTTAGTCGCGTTTCCATCCTCCTCACTCTGAGTGGTTTATGATAAATTTAGATCTTTGTCCAGCCTAGTGACCAGTAGCATAATGGGCCTCCATGTTCTGTTATATTTATACCCCAGAGAAACAGGAAGTCAAAGCCAGAGGTTCATCTTCTCATTGTCTTGTACCCGATGAATCTAAATGATGCATTTTACACCTTATTGTGGATATTACAGAAAACTGTTCTTATTTTTATACATGTTAATCTGTGTTTGATTAAGGAACATATTTTCTAAATAAGATCCAAAAGAACCCTACCAGACAGAACCTTTAGTGGTCAATGATTACTATTATTGTTTTCTAGGGAGAAATGAGCGGTGCCAACAGGGCCACCACCTACGTGTTGTTTCCCATGACGTTGCTCATGTTCATCTGGACAGTGAGCTGTTTCAGATTGATGGCGAACACCACCAGCGTCTCCCATGGCGATCCTTGTTGACCTGCTGCCTTCCCACTTTTCCCAATCGTAGGTGTGGAGGTTTTTGTCACAGAATCTGCAGGAAGGATAAAGGTTAGGAGGAAACCATCACCGTTACAACCACTTTGTTCACATCTGTGTTAGGAGTTACCTCTCCTAGGAGCGGATGAATCGGACACGCTCCGGGTGCGACCAGGCGCGGGGGACTTCAGGTGGCCCAAACCGCCCGGGGACATGTTGTTCCCAGCAGAGTGCTCTGAAAAGACGTTGGGCGACTGGGGTGTGTGCGTCCCCGTGCTGCCATCCCATGTCCTCCAGTAGGCTTTCCGGGTGGACTCGGGGGACAGGTGCTGGGTTAGGCTTTCAGCCGAGTCCGGCGTGGCGGGACCAGAGGCTGCAGAGGGGTAAAATATGAACTATTAATTCCACATAGTTGCTGAGACAATCTGCTGGGAAAAGCATCAGAAACTTGATCAGGAAGCTCTTACGTGGCAGATTGATGGTCTGGTCTCCCAGGAAGAGGCGTCTGGCGATACTGCGGCGGTACCAGGCTCTGGGGAAAGCCAGGATCTCACCCAGCCGCCTCATGTCGTACTTGAAAGAAGCCGAACCGATGTCACACACAGCTGCAGAGAGAATATCCTGTTCATCTGTTGTAATTTCTTTTAAAACCAGAACTTCATACAGTAACAAACTGAACTGCATTAAACATGAAAAATGTTGCAGTATTTACATCTTCCTTGCATTTCTTCACCAGAGCTTCACTGCAGCCATCTGCAGAAACTTTCTCTGAATACGTTTTGCAAGCAAAATTATTCAAGATCAGACAACTGCAAAATATTTTAGTGTTTTTTCTTCCAAGATTTTATCTTGCAGCATTCAGCTAAAGACATAATGAACCCTGTAAGTCCAGAGATCCTGCAGCTGTCGCCCCCTGCTGTTTGAAGCCCTGCATGTCCGCAGCAGATCACCGCCTACAGCCGTTTCATAAAAGAACCTGTAGCTTCAGAGCCAGACCTCAACTCAATGTTTCTCCTGTTTCAGCCATGTTTGTGGAAATCACTCATTCTGGTCATACCTGGTCATCAGTGAACATCTGCATCCTGGCACTTTTAAGTATTACGTCCTCGTTGTTTTACTAACGGACTCGATTTGATTTAGCTGCATAAGAACGTTTTAAATCCATAAGGAGCTTCTGTAAAACATGTCATCAAGGCAAAAAGAAAGTACACCCTCCTAACTATTCTAGGACTTCATATATCATGCCATTATAAAACCCATCTGGTCATGTTACAGAACCCACACTCGCCATCAGTCAAAGTTAAATGAAGCCAAAATGCAAAGCCGGTGTGAAACAACCAAATACATTCATGTTGCTGCCAGGTGCTGCTCATCAAATGCACTGAGTAACCATCATCAATCTGACCTCCTTTATACTAGCAGAAGTTCTACCATTTCAGTCCAAATATAATGACCTCAGTTTTGTTTTTATTCAGCTGGAGAGAATTATGGCTCATCCACACATTGATTGGTTCCCTGCATCAACCCAACGCTTGAATAGGTCCATAGTCACCAGGTGACATTGTAATGCAGAGCTGTGGATCATCTGCGTAGCTACGGTAACCTATCTAGTTTGTTATGATCTGAGTTAGCGGGGAGCATGTAGATACTGAATGGGAGGGGTTCCAGGATGGAACCCTGGGGAACCCCATATGGGATTTTTGTCAACCAGAAAGACCGACCCAGTTCTCCAGTCACTCCAGTAATATACGGTGATCAACATGTTGAATGCTGCGTTGAGGTCCAATAATACCAGCATTGTGGTTCTTCCACAGTCTGCATTTATATGGATGTCACTGAGCACCTTGACAAGGGCAGTCTGGGTAATGTGAGCAGGAAGCCTGACTGGAAGACGTCTAAGCAGCTGCTCATTGTTAAGACGGTCTTTAACTGCTGGAACACAGCTAGAAAAGCAAACACAGAATATCAGCATACCCGCCTCATAGCAACTGTTAAGCACAGTGGCGGAGGGATGATGGTTTGGGCTTGTTTTGCAGCCACAGCACCTTGCCGTCCATGAGTGGACCATGAACTCCTCTGGAACCAAAGTATTTTAGAGCCAAATGTGAGTCTATCGGTCCTACAACTAAAGCTTAATCCAAACAGGATCATCAACAGAACAATGATCCCAAACACAGCAGCGGACCTACAACAGAATGACTGGGAAAACAAGAGAATCAAGGTGCTGCCATGGTCCACTCAAAGTACAGATCTTAACCTCATTGATATGATGGGACCTTCAGGGTTTTGCAGAAACCTCAATGAACTGGAGCAACAATGGAAAGACGACAATTCTCCACTGCTATTATTGCAGCTCAAGATGGTTTCTACAAGCTGTTGGATCATAGGGTGTACTTAGTTTTTCTCTCACAGCTTCTGGGTTCATCTTGTTCAATAAATAATGAGGGTGTTGAATTTTTTTAAATGTGTTCACTTCAGGTTTTATTATGGTCTTATATAATTAAACGGACCACAACCGAGTAGTTCTGTGTATTATAGATCTTAACATCTGTTGGGAATTCACACAACAGTGAAAATAACTCTCCAGATTGCATGTCCTACCTGAGATGTTGATGAGGGTGGTATCCATTTTGCCTCCTTTAGGAGAAACAAAGCTTTCAATGAAGGTTGGAGCTCCGGTCCGTCTCATCCGGGATAAACTGACTTTCACAAACTCCAGGTTGATGCACAGAGAGTCTTTTCTTCCTGTCACTGAGGACGGCTCATCCTCTATAGGAGACAGATATTAACATGCTGCGGCTCTGTAAAAACACTGTTATTACATTAAACCAAGTCTTCCCAAACCTAATGGGCCCGGGCCTGGGGGCAAGCCTGTGACGGCTGATTTCTGCTTTCCGGCGCCGTAGGGATGGAAGACATAGAGGGAGAAGTCCGACATGCAGGCAGTGAAGCTCAGGCCTGAGGAGTTACAGGGAGACCCCGTGAGGTCTGACTGGCTGCTGCTGTGGCGGCTCCTCCCCAAAGGGTTCCCCGGCAGCGGAGACGCTGGAAGACATCCAACGAGCTGTTATACTAAATATCTAAAGCATCCCATGTGTCCCAGCACTAAAACGCTCCTACAATGCAGAGCAGACCTGCAAACACGCTGAAAAAATACAGCAGAGTAGAAAGTCCACAGACCTTTAGTGGGAGGTAGCTTGGGGACATGCTGTCCGGGTGGAGTGGTGGTGGGCGGGTGGGATCTGTCGGTGGGGTTGGCTCCTGTTGGGGTCTCCAGCTCTCCACGGTTGGAGGAGAACACCAGGTCTAAAGAGGGCAGCTTGAGCATACACTCCACCCTGGACATGGGCAGGCAGCTGAAGCGGATCTGAGAGGGCTGGAAGCAAACATGATCGATGTGGACTGATGACGTTCTGAACACAAACCTAACAGCATCGGGAGTTTTAACTGGTTTTATTTACCAGCTAAGCTTTCCAGCTTTGGAAAGAAAACCTCAAGGACCTTAAATTGTGCTGTTGTAATTAGCAACATCCTTTTTAGATGAAGTAGAGGAAACAGTTTTAAGTTTGCATTTCTGAAGTAAGTAGCTAGACAAGTTTGATTCCTTAAAGAGACTACGGTTAAAAGAGAATGACCGATGAACCTAACGATCTGTATCTGCAGCTGGATGATGAACTGTCTGTTCCTCAAAGCAATCAAGCCAGAGGAGCAGTAAAAACGTACTGATTCGGATGTTTTAATGTTTGTGATTCCATCAGATTTTTCTCTACTAAATAAAGGATCTGCCATTAACAACAGCCTACATTGTGGAGCCATGTTCTCCACAGCCAGACGGTACATATCTGTATTGTTTTACACCTCCAGGAGGAGGGTCTCTGTATTTTGGGTCAGGGGTTGCATTATCCACAAAAGCAGAGAAGACAGCGTGGGTCATACATTGTACCTGGACTCTGACATAGACGACCACATCCACAGGGAACGATGAGTAGGCTGATGTGGAGGAGGAAACCAGGGAGGTGGTGGATTCCTCCAGAGGTTCCACTGGATCAAACTGACCCATGTCCTCCTCCTGAGTTGCCACAGCTGCTAATACAAACACGATTATAAGCAGAGTTCATGCAAAGACTCTTTAGCTACTTAGAAGGAGACCAACCTGCATTGTTTCTCTCCACGGGAGTAATAGGAATGGTCTCCAATGCTTTTTCCAGGAAGTCCAGTAAACAAGGACTGATGACCATTTCCTCCGGCAGAGTCTGAAGGGCCACCCAGGCGTACAGCTTGGCCATCTTCACCCCTCCAATGCTCTTACCTTTGGCTGCAGAAACACAGAACAACAATACCTGAAACACCGAGGTAAAGTCTTCTCCATTGCTGTGTTCATCTAGATGCATGCACCCGTTCAAATGTCCCCTCTACATTCATGTCTTTAAATAAACAGGATGAAATCACATGCACTCAATTCCAGGGTCCACATGAGGATGATCGGATCGTGGAGAGGCGATTATTGATGGTGCTACAGCATGCAACTAGAAATACAGAAATGCTCAGTACCTGCAGGAACAGGTGGGGGCGGGGGAGGTAGGAGCGAGTTAGTCTTGCTTTGGACAGCACTGGGAAGGTTTGTTGGGCCGCTATCGTTCATACCATACAGCTTGGACTCTTTGGAGAGCGTGCGGGGCAGAGAGGATCCCCGCGAGGCATTGGGTGACTCCGTCTTCAGGGTCTTGGAGTTGTAGTGCAGCTTCAGGAGGGGACAGAAAGATTAGAATTTACAGCTCCAAAAACCTTACAAACCAGCTCAGTCTGGATGTTGAGAGAGAAGCTGACCTTCACGTCCACTCCTGGAATGTAGAAGACCGTTGTCTCCAGATCGTTGGATTTGGTTTGCAGGGTGGAGGGGCATTTCTTCCCAGCGAGAAGGTGAGTGGTGGAGTTGTAGACCGGATGGAGCTTCTTCTTCTTTGGGGGAGAATCCTGGTCCAGACTCCTAAGGCTGCGGTCACAGCTCCTATAAAGCCCCACAGAAGAAAACAACATTTATTCTGTTTTTACTTAACTGTCTGTGTGTATTTACATATAAAAAATAAATCCAGCAACAAACACAGAAAATGCAGGATGAAGTCTGCTTTCAGAGTACCTCCTCAAGGAAATCTCCTCGTGCTCCGATTGCTGAGTGATTTGGTGAAGGACACACTTCCCACTGTCGATTTCCACACGGATGTCCAGCTCGAAGTCAATGTTTTTTTCAGACGCTGGTCCACTGAAGCTGCGGCTGCCTGCTGGGCTCGCCCAGCGTTCACTCAACATCTGACTAACAGTGGAGAAGCCTGACGTCTTCCTGTGGGACGTTTGGCTGAGAGACACAGCAGATATATCAGGGTTGAAGGTGCTGCATTCAGCGTCCTACAAAATTATACAGCTTTTATTAAAGATTTTATTCAGCCTCTTTACTCTGGTATTACTAAATAAAATCCAGTCCAACCAATCACCTGTAGAAGTCTACCTAAAGGCTGGGCAAGGAGAGCATTAATCAGATAAACAGCCAAGAGCACCATGGTAAACTGTGGAGGAGCTGCAGAGATTCACAGCTTAGGTAAGTTTATTTAAATAGCGCCTTTCAGTAACGAGACACTCAAAGCGCTGTACATACAATCTAGGAGTAACAATCTATCTAAAGGAGTTAATCATGCACTCTATAAATCCGGCCGTTAGGAGAGAGTGGCCAGAAAAAGTCATTCTTCAGTTTCAGTTCAACACAAGCCTTGTTGGAGACACAACAAATGGGGAGAAAGATGAACGTTCTGCTTTACATGGAAGAAAACCAACACGGACACCATCCTGAACACCCCATCTCCACAGTGGAACATGGAGGTGGAAACATTAAGGTTTGGGCTGTTTTCTGCTAAGGATACAGACCGACTCGGCCACCCAGAGAGGCCCATGGGGAATGGTACACCATAAAATAAAGAAGAGAAGCTTCATTACTCTGCCAGAAGAGCAAAGAAACAAACAACTTCATAAAATGACAGAAGGAGGCTCCGGATCTCACTCCTACAACGATCCATGGACAGAGTGGAGGATTCAAGTTGCCACACAGCAGGTTCTGTATAGACCATATTGACCAAAATCTCCATAAATGTGTTCAAACCTGGAAACAAACTGCAGAAAACTTGTGTGCCTGTCTGCCTGAAGACATGTCTGGCAGGTGAATCAACAAGCTATTTCACTCAGGGATAGATAAACCACTTTTAAGTTTAATATAGCCTCATTTTTTCCTGATGTCTTTGGTTAATATTCTGTCTTTCCACATTAAACAAAATCACCATAAAATAAGATACTGCTTGTTCCTTTGTTATAAAATGAAAAATAATTCCCACTTCATATGTAAATAATATATGAACTATGCCTTTAATTAAATACACTGACGTGTTTCACTTGAAAGATTTTCCATTGTTTAGTTCCTGTAGCTCTGTTGCTAGGCAGAAAAACTCCCAATAAAACTGTAGCCATGGTTGTTACTGTAACTGAAACATCTTCTGTGCCATCAGAGCTAGAAATGAAACGGGTTAAATAAGAAACCAGAGGAAAGGAACAGAACTCAGATGGTTGCTTAAATAAATGTTATAATGGCAGCAACATTTCAAAATCCAAGCACAAAAATAAAACCAAAGCTTTTACACACAAACTGTAGCTCCACTCACAAAGGCCTGCGGTAGTTCCTCTGTCTCTCACGCTCCAACTCGTCCTCCTTCTCAGAGTCTTCGGAGGATGAAGAGGATGGGTCGTCACGCTTCGAGTCGTAGTGCTGGAACGGAAGTGTGGGTGAGAAGGCGACAGGGGTGGCGGGGGCACTGAAAACTGACTGCTGGCCTTCGACAGGACAAGGAGAATGAAGGTGATGGTGAGGATGAAGATGAGATGTGCCATCAATGGTGAAAGACAACAGGTCGCACTCTGACTCCTCAGGGAACTTTCAAAGAAGAACAGAAAGTCAGACTTGTGGGTTTCAGACAAATGAACAAATAGTTCCCACCACCCTGGAGACATTTGAAGCAGGAGATCCATAAACCAAAGCTCTGAAACACCAGAACATTTAACCAGCAGATTTTTCTCTTCAGAGAATTGAAAGCGATGGAGACAAACACCCCGGACCCCTAGGGTGTACGACCCTACCCCCATACTGACACACAACAGATAATCATACCACATCATTTCCAGCAACCATGTCCAATCTGGGTGAACAGCAGAGCTTGGTTGATTTAACAGAATAGAACCTACAGCCCGGACCTTCAGGTCATCCACTCCAGAGGGCGGCTGGGTGGGAAGGTTGAGGCAGTGAAACATTAAATTAGGCATTAAGGACATGCCAGACATTTCTCCTTTAAAACAGACTTTCATAAAGCTGGGGTCAAAGGTTATCATTATGGCCATGACTCATTCATTTTTCACTTTTCATGATCTGTTGCAGCTGTCATTTGTCAGGGTGGAAGCAGTTTAGATCTTCTCTGATCCCACAGGGTCAGAACTATCCATGCAGACCCAAACACATACAAACAGCCCCACTAATACCTGGTTAAACATCTCCTGGTGAGTTCCACCTTCACCATAGTTGAGCACTCATTTCAAATGGTCGGTTCCAGGCCCAAAACTTGGTGTCAAGTCCGAGCCTTTGAAAGACCTTTCTAGAAGTCTAATGTGATCCACTCCAGAACCAGTTTGGCACCATTGTCCTGCTACAAGAACCAACTGTGTCCAGGTCTCAGCTATCTTACTGCTGATTTGAAGTGAAGTTGAAGAATGTGGAGATGGTCTGCAATGCACCAGTAACACCAGTGCAGAAACAGACCCAAAGCATGATGCTACCACCACCGTGCTTGATAGTTGGTACAGTGTTCATAGGTTTAAAGGCCTCCAAGCATACTTGATGTGATTGAGTCCAAACAGTTCAGTTGTTGTCTCGTCTGACTATCTCACTCATCTCCAGAAGACATTTGGCTTGTCCACGTGGGCAGCTTGAAGGTGCTGATTTTGGAGCAAGAGCTTCTTTGTTGGTCAGCAGTCAACTGGGATTTTAAAATGGATTCATTGTAGACAGTGACTGGTGTTTCAGCAGTTTCCAGTTCATGGCAGACCTGAGCGTTGGAGGTTCCTTGGATTCTTCAGAACATGTAAACAAATTTCCTTTTAGCTGGTGGGGGCAGTTTGGATCTTCTTCGAGAACATGGCAAAGTGGTGGCAAACTAAGAACTCACACTTGATGGTTTTGGGTCCAGACTTCTTCCAGTTTGGGTAAATCTGTAATTCTCCTTGTCAGATCTTCTATCTATAATTATGTTTTGATTGTTGGTTGGTCCAATTAGTGCTTTCAAATAAATCCTTCATATCCCATTATAGGGAAAGTCCCAGCTGCACTCAATTGTGATGTCTAACCAGAAGCTAGCAGGCATTTAGAGCCTTCAGCACCAGTAATTAAAGTATGTAGGTGGTTAATACTTGAGAATGTGCGTATAATTACGACCATGTGTGGATCATGAAAAAGTTTGTCCCAAATACTGTTTTCTAAGAATCACTGCAGCAGCAACATAACAGCTCAAACAAACCATAAAAAGCTCAAAATGATCACAAGACAATCATAAGTTCATGACAAATAAATTAAAACTTCTTTTAAATGAAAACTGCAAACAATAAGCTGAGATGTAGAGTTTGAGGTAACATCTGTTGTGAGAAGAGACCTTCTGGTGATGTCAACCACTAGCTGACAGACTGGAGCTGAGAGGCGACACATGCAAAGTTATTAGAAATCAGACGGGACATTAGGGTTAAAGAATGGCTGATGGATTCATCATGCAGATTCATGACAGGATGGGAGTATGGGAATTTATTCATTATACAGCATTTAATTGGAGATCTTATTATTATGGAGGCCAATCTACAGGGGTTGAACAATGAAACTGAAACACCTGGTTTTAGATCACAATAATTTATTAGTATGGTGTAGGGCCTCCTTTTGCGGCCAATACAGCATCAATTCATCTTGGGAATGACATATACAAGTCCTGCACAGTGGTCAGAGGGATTTTAAGCCATTCTTCTTGCAGGATAGTGGCCAGGTCACTACGTGATACTGGTGGAGGAAAACGTTTCCTGACTCGCTCCTCCAAAACACCCCAAAGTGGCTCAATAATATTTAGATCTGGTGACTGTGCAGGCCATGGGAGATGTTCAACTTCACTTTCATGTTCATCAAACCAATCTTTCACCAGTTTTGCTGTGTGTATTGGTGCATTGTCATCCTGATACACGGCACCGCCTTCAGGATACAATGTTTGAACCATTGGATGCACATGGTCCTCAAGAATGGTTCAGTAGTCCTTGGCAGTGACGCGCCCATCTAGCACAAGTATTGGGCCAAGGGAATGCCATGATATGGCAGCCCAAACCATCACTGATCCACCCCCATGCTTCACTCTGGGCATGCAACAGTCTGGGTGGTACGCTTCTTTGGGGCTTCTCCACACCGTAACTCTCCTGGATGTGGAGAAAACAGTAAAGGTGGACTCATCAGAGAACAATACATGTTTCCCATTGTCCACAGCCCAAGATTTGCGCTCCTTGCACCATTGAAACCAACGTTTGGCATTGGCATGAGTGACCAAAGGTTTGGTTATAGCAGCCCGGCCGTGTATATTGACCCTGTGGAGCTCCTGATGGACAGTTCTGGTGGAAACAGGAGAGTTCAGGTGAGGAGGAGAGGTTCAGCAGCCGAGGTTTTATGTTTTGTGGATACAATCCGGGTTAGCACCCGAACATCCCTTTCAGACAGCTTCCTCTTGCGTCCACAGTTAATCCTGTTGGATGTGGTTCATCCTTCTTGGTGGTATGCTGACATTACCCTGGATACTGTGGCTCTTGATACATCACAAAGACTTGCTGTCTTGGTCACAGATGCGCCAGCAAGACGTGCACCAACAATGTGCCCTTTTTTGAACTCTGGTATGTCACCCATAATGTTGTGTGCATTTCAATATTTTGAGCAAAACTGTGCTCTTACCCTGCTAATTGAACCTTCACACTCTGCTCTTACTGGTGCAATGTGCAATCAATGAAGACTGGCTACCAGGCTGGTCCAGTTTAGCCATGAAACCTCCCACACTAAAATGACAGGTGTTTCTGTTTCATTGTCCAACCCTTGTATTTCTAAATACATTAAAAAATGCTTCTGTTGAGGTTCTTTAAAAGACCAGAAGATACGAATACTTCAGGTGATCTTCTGCAACAAGCAGGACTGTGCTAATAAAAACAGATCATTGTGTCATCCTGTTTTGATTCTGCATTTTCACTCTCCAGTCAGCAGCTAATCATAGAGGAAAGGAAGACGTGGAGGAAATTTGTTTTTTTTTTTCCTTTTATGATTATTTTATTTATTTTAACCATATACCTTAAAAACCTCTCCTGGGCTGACAGATGAATGTGGAGAGTCCAAAGTCTGAAGATTATTCTTTAATTAAACAAAACAGTCATTATAAAAAAAACTAAACCTGAGGTCAAAGATGCAGAAATACAGGAAGAGGTGTTTTGATCCATGTACTAATGATACAAAAATACTCTGAGTTTCATTGGATGAACATAGAACATGATGAACTCACAGAAATGGAAAAATCTCAGGGTTTCTACTCGGTTTCCAGACTGCTGTTTAAAGAGCATGTGGAAGAAGAAGGACTAGTTTACCGGGTCCTGGATGTTAAAGGTGACCCGGGGTCCAGCACAGGATGGATCCATACGGACTTCTGGGAAATCATCCACATCCCCAATCTTGGAGCTGCAGAGACAGAGAAGTTACTCAAACACCTACAAGCAGCTCAACCAGTCAGATGTTCACAGTCCAGGTTTTCATTTCAAATGATTTGAATTTTCAGTTCCAGTGTGTAGAAAATAAAAGGCATTTTAATACCAGCTTCCTTCATCTTTGGCTTTATGTTTGGCACAGACGTCTCCTAATGTCTTTATTACCCAGGCATCTGTTGTTGGTCCATCAATCCAAGGAGAAGATGGCAGAGCTCTGCTTATCATTCTTACCAACAAACTCAGGAGATCTCTGTAATCCCAAGAGGACTGGAAGGCCAAAATAGACCTTACCTGCTGATGACAGAAGTCATCCCTAAAGAAGCTGCAGGATTCTGGAAAAAAGTTCTGGGTAGATGAGACAAGATGTTCCTGAACCAGAATAATAGCCAGAGGAATGGGTGGAGACGAAAAAAGGTCTGCTCAAGATAGCAGCTCATCTGGTAAGCATGGTGGTGGGACTGCTATGGTTTGGGCCAGTATGGTTTCCACTGCTGTGGTATTTATTGTGATAACAACAAAGAAACTTAAAAGTGTCTTTTTTCCAGTCCAGCCAGTCAGTCAGGCCACCACAGCTCCTGGTGTACTGAACTACTTCAGCTCAGTGGAGTCCCTTTAATAACGACATTCAATCATACTTCCAGATATTCATTTCATTCATCTTCTATACTGCTTATTCCATAGTGGGCCACGGGATATATTGATATTAATTGATAATTCAACTGTGACAAATATTGTTTTGGCAAATTAATTCCTAACACTCCATTTTGGGGGATTGCAAAGATTATTAGAATTTATCTTTATCACAATAAATCATATTTCAGGTCACAATAAATATTTTCTCCATAGCAGTGAATAGTAATTCCCCATGTTTAGAGAGGAACCTCAACATCTTCATCCTGCAGCAACATGATCCCAAACGTCCTGCTGAAGCAATAGACGGTGTTCTGAAGGCTTATACTCATAGACACCAGCTCCACTGGGCTCCACTATGGAGGTGTCCATGACTCCCAATCACTGCATTCAGCAAGGACTGCTTCATTACATCTGCTATTATATCTTTGTCCCAGTCTACACAGCAGAGGTAACAGGGTGCAGGGGAAGGATGTGACGTATTCACACATTTGTTTTTTATATTCAGTAAGTCATTTCAGAGTCCCAAACTGCTCAACTAATGTTTGTACCAAGAAAGAGTAATGGGAGCGATGTCCCAAACATACAGTGTAACATCTATGTTTAAGAGCCAACATGGAAACCTGGGGGCCTCCTGCACTGGAGAGTCACCTCTGTCTATCGATCCGTTTCAGAGGAGGCCGACCTGCTACTGCCGAGATGCTTTTGGAGCGGTTGTAGCTGGGTTTGTAGCCGAGACCCCATTTATCCTTCAGAGAGGCCGCCTGCGTGAGAACAAACCATCAGAAACAGGTCGATGTTTCAGCCAAAACTACAAACTATTTTATGTAAAACATATACTAGCTTGAGATGAACAGGGAGGTGGGATGGAGGAGATACGTACATCTCACAACAACCTGTTTAAAAGTATCATTGAGGTCTATGTAGACGTAAATGATGCAAACATTGTCCGGTTATGAAAAATGTATTATGCAAAATACTGAACAAAAACAGCAGAAATGAAACCTGAGGAAAGCTAGGAAAGAAGAGTTTGGTATATTTCCAGAAAAAAATGACATCAGCAAAACTCATTTGTAAAGTAATTTAGATCTTTGCTTGAAAAACCGCTTGAACTGAGACTGTTTTATAGACAACCTTACCTTCATCGAGAATCATCATGGATTTAGAGGAAACAGATGTTCAGCAGCAACAGAGTTATTAAGACACGGCAGGAGTATTTTTAGATTAAGATCCTGGTTTGTTACTTTCAAAGTTACAGGGAGGAGGAAGAGGTTCAGGAGAACAGTCTGTAAAGTTCATTGAAGAACCATCGTTAAAGCTGGAGTCCCACAAGGTTTAGTGTTGAGACACAAACCCTTCAGTTGATATATTAATTACATTTGTGGAGTATGAGGTAAACTGTAAAAATATGTTTGAACTCAAGGACCAGTTCAGTGACAGCAGGTCATTTTATAATCTGGATTTAAATCAGAATAAAAGAAAATGTATGATTTTTGAAAAGCGAAAAGAAAGAAACTGATTTGATCACCATGATAGCAGTTAGTTTTGAATAAAGCTTTGCAAACATCAACACTACGTATTTTAACCTTTATACCTGAGCTACTCTATAGACGTTTGGGGCAACACTCATATGACCCTAACACCAAGTTTTAGTTTTACAAAAGCAACAAGAAGCTAAAGATTTGGCCAATTTAAACAATTTAAACCATTAAAATGGCCTTTAAATGCAGAAATCATTAAAACACTACACTGAAATGAAATGGATGAAAAGAATGAACTGAAAAGTTTTTGAAAAGTTCACCCTCATGCTGGAGCGACGCAGCTTCTTTCTGACGTCTCTCCTGATGTCTTGAACAGCCACCGATTCCAGCTGCTGGTACCGCTGGATCTCCTGGTTGATGGTTCCCTCGCTGGCCCCCAATTTCCTGCAACCAACCGACAATCAGGTTATATTCAGGAAAGTAATTTGCTCCACGTTGAGGTAAAAATCTTACTTGAGGTCATCGATAACTTTGGCCTGTTCATTCAGCTCCCGAATGTCCACCACCCTCTTGGTGACCTTCCTTCCACGAGCATCAATCACCTGGTTCCCCATCATCTGCCTGCGGGGGTCCATGTTCTCCTGTTCAAACCAGATCAATGAGACCCATTACAACATGTATGTGACAAAACTGATGAGACAGCTGCTAATAAACATCTCCAAACAAAATCTAAATTATACCAAGATTGATTGATGAATCCAAACCCCAGAACACACCTCCACCACCATCACCAGCCTATTCACAGTGAAAGAAGGGAAAACCAAAGGTCTACTGACTCCAAGAACTGCAGGTCTGAAGCCCAACAATGAATCTTAATGAGGACCATCAGGGTTTTTAATCACAGTACAAGAGCTGTGCTGATCAGCATTATGGGATCCATCATCTGAAAGTGATTGAGTAACCTCAGAAGACAGTTCCCACTGTGGGGGGCTACATACACAGGCCCAGGAGAGGGGTCTTTGGGCCCTGGTTCTGCAAGGTGGTGCACTGTTTAAGCAGTCCTCAGGGACAGAGACACTCTGAGGCCTGGGGCTGAGGCCCAGGATGTGGTTTACCAGACGCCTCTTCAAGGTCAGCCGAGGGCTGAACTGGTTCTCTGAACTCTGTAAACAACAGCAGGAAGACGTGGATGAAGAGGTGGAAGGAGTGATAACCTGGGTCATGGGAAGAACCAAACACGCTGGTCTTAGACCTTTCTGCTAGGATCACAGTATAAAAATGTTAACTTGCTGTATGAGGTTCAGAGTCCCGGTCCGATACGTTAAAACAAATCAACTCAGCACCTTTACACAGCAATGAAACAACATCATTATTCCACTAAATCACTAATGGTGCTCAGGATGCTGCAGTCTGATTAATTTGCTAACATGATGCTGAGTTATTAGATTATTTACTTGCTCATTAAGAAATGAATTCATTTGTCAGGTTTTTCATTTACGAGGTTATATGTCCGGTTCAATTCTTTTAATGACTTGTTCATTAACTTCAATTTTTATTTGATCACCAGTCACTTACTCACCTATTTATCGTTTTATTAAAACTAAACCACTCATCTGCAAACAGCAGCTTTATTTTAACACATCAAATCTGGTAAACTGAATTAATTTGTGATATTAATTTTCAAAACGTTTAGTTCTGAACAGTTTGATGAGGGTTTATAAGCTCCATGTTGGTAAAAATGCCAGCTGCTGCTTTTAAAAACATTACATTGTGCCATAACATCTAAAGCTCAGCTCCATCTGGTACCTTAATCAGAACCAGACTACGCTGTAAATCAGGCCTGACCGTGTGGATGGTGGGAGACATGGTGTCGGTTTCATCCTCGTCTGATAGGCCTTCCATGGTCACAGAGTTCAGGTCAGCGGCGTCGTCTACGTCCTCCTCGCCCGTCAGCGACGTCAGCGTGTTGCCCAGGGCGTTGAGGCGTTTGCCAATGTTTGGGTCCATGTGAACATCAATGCCACACATTTTCCAAAGCACATTGAGAGTCCAGGTACCGGCACTGCTGCTCTCTGTTCCAAAGAGAAGAAAAAGATCAATTTTTGTCTAAATGTTGATGTGCTGCTCAGTGTTTCATAAAAACAACATCTTACCTGCAGACGGCTGCCCCGTGGTCCTTGAGCACACTTCATATGTACCATCAGGGACTACACCTGTATGCGTGACACACACGGTGCAACATTCAGGCAATATTTCATAATTTCATATTTCATAATATCAGGAAATGTGTGATATTTTAACCACTCACAGGCATTCATGACGAGGTCTCCTCGGATCTCAGGTTTCCAGTCGTCCCAGGAGGTCTCGAAGCCCTCGGCGAAGCGGATGCAGAAGTTCTTGAAGTGTCCTTTACTCACCAGGGACTCAGAGGAGCAGGCGGTGATCTGGGTGCTCTCGATGGTCAGGACCATAGCCGAGCCGGTGTCAAAATCTATGCTGTGATTGCCCTAACGAGGGAGGGGTCAGAGTTAGAGGGTTAACCAGAGGTGGAGAACGTCAAAAAACACAGAAAAGCAGCAGCTTTCATCCATTTTTAAAAACCAGAGCTGGAAGGTGACATTTAACTCTATGAAATGATCAAAAGATGTTTTCCTAAACGTAAAATCCTGATTAAATCCTTCACATTTAGATGCCCTCAGAGTGAAATGCCACCAACAGTTTTCAGCTGTTAGATATGATTTAATCACAGAATCAGAGTTAACAAACCCATAACATTGATTTCGGATCCCTAAAATGCTAATCTGATCATCATCTCACTCATAAGCACAGAGGAATAAATATGTCCACCTCTAGAAAAATTATCTTTTCATAACTGATCAAAATTAGACCACATTTCTAGGAGCAATTATTGCAAAATTTCAAATGTCAGTGTTATTTTTCAGGCATATGAGAAGCCCCACGTGCAACACTGATCTCTACTCAGAAATAAAATTCATACAAACAGATTAAACCGGGCGGGATAAGCCCTCATTCCCTTAAAACACACCACAGGCACCGGCTCAAACTTCACTCGCTGTTATGTCAGCTATGTGGAGAAAGAAAGGTTCAGGTCACAAAACGGCTAAACGACGGTAATGTGATGCTTTTCTGTCGCAGCAGATTTTAAAGAAGAGCTCCACAATCATTTCAGTCCCACAACAAGCCACCAGAGAGGATGTAATAAACTGCAGGTTACTTTTTGGGGGTGTTTTGGCTGGCTCACTGATGTGCCGACCCCTGCTTCAGAGCTCACCTCCTGCCCCACCGGAGCTTGTCCTTTCTATGGAAAAAGGTGTGAGACCTTTAACCTACAGACATACTAGAAGTATGACAGCAACTGATACTGGCTTTTCATTAACAGTGGTTGCTTTGTGTGTTTTAATACAGCAGCTGCACAGTAACATAAATTTATATGGAAATAAACCAGTCAGTTAAAAATACTGGAGGTCAACAGCCTGAGCATGGTGACCTTGTATACAGGTCCTTCTCAAAATATTAGCATATTGTGATAAAGTTCATTATTTTCCATAATGTAATGATGAAAATTTAACATTCATATATTTTAGATTCATTGCACACTAACTGAAATATTTCAAGTCTTTTATTGTCTTAATACGGATGATTTTGGCATACAGCTCATGAAAACCCAAAATTCCTATCTCACAAAATTAGCATATCATTAAAAGGGTCTCTAAACGAGCTATGAACCTAATCATCTGAATCAACGAGTTAACTCTAAACACCTGCAAAAGATTCCTGAGGACTTTAAAACTCCCAGCCTGGTTCATCACTCAAAACCCCAATCATGGGTAAGACTGCCGACCTGACTGCTGTCCAGAAGGCCACTATTGACACCCTCAAGCAAGAAGGTAAGACACAGAAAGAAATTTCTGAACGAATAGGCTGTTCCGAGAGTGCTGTATCAAGGCACCTCAGTGGGAAGTCTGTGGGAAGGAAAAAGTGTGGCAGAAAACGCTGCACAACGAGAAGAGGTGACCGGACCCTGAGGAAGATTGTGGAGAAGGGCCGATTCCAGACCTTGGGGGACCTGCGGAAGCAGTGGACTGAGTCTGGAGTAGAAACACCCAGAGCCACCGTGCACAGGCGTGTGCAGGAAATGGTCTACAGGTGCCGCATTCCCCAGGTCAAGCCACTTTTGAACCAGAAACAGCGGCAGAAGCGCCTGACCTGGGCTACAGAGAAGCAGCACTGGACTGTTGCTCAGTGGTCCAAAGTACTTTTTTCGGATGACAGCAAATTCTGCATGTCATTCGGAAATCAAGGTGCCAGAGTCTGGAGGAAGACTGGGGAGAAGGAAATGCCAAACTGCCAGAAGTCCAGTGTCAAGTACCCACAGTCAGTGATGGTCTGGGGTGCCGTGTCAGCTGCTGGTGTTGGTCCACTGTGTTTTATCAAGGGCAGGGTCAATGCAGCTAGCTATCAGGAGATTTTGGAGCACTCCATGCTTCCATCTGCTGAAAAGCTTTATGGAGATGAAGATTTCATTTTTCAGCACAACCTGGCACCTGCTCACAGTGCCAAAACCACTGGTAAATGGTTTACTGACCATGGTATCACTGTGCTCAATTGGCCTGCCAACTTTCCTGACCTGAACCCCATAGAGAATCTGTGGGATATTGTGAAGAGAACGTTGAGAGACTCAAGACCCAACACTCTGGATGAGCTAAAGGCTGCTATCGAAGCATCCTGAGCCTCCATAAGACCTCAGCAGTGCCACAGGCTGATTGCCTCCATGCCACGCCGCATTGAAGCAGTCATTTCTGCAAAAGGATTCCCGACCAAGTATTGAGTGCATAACTGTACATGATTATTTGAAGGTTGACGTTTTTTGTATTAAAAACACTTTTCTTTTATTGGTCGGATGAAATATGCTAATTTTGTGAGATAGGAATTTTGGGTTTTCATGAGCTGTATGCCAAAATCATCCGTATTAAGACAATAAAAGACCTGAAATATTTCAGTTAGTGTGCAATGAATCTAAAATATATGAATGTTAAATTTTCATCATTACATTATAGAAAATAATGAACTTTATCACAATATGCTAATATTTTGAGAAGGACCTGTAGATGCCTCTCAATAAGTTAGGATATCACTGAAAGGTTACTTTATTTCAGTAAATATTTAGTTCTATTCTTGGAAAATAAGAATAGTAATCAGATGGATAAAAATGAGTTTTAAACCACAAATGTTCTGTGGTGGACATATGGGCTACATTATCATGGAGTGGACTGCTGACTGGACGCTGTCCAGCAGTCATTGCCACTTTCTGTAAGGAGGTCTTAACAAATTGCAGAAGAAAACTGGCTGCTCACAAATTGATGTTTCCAGAAAAAAGTGTCAAAATGTGTGGACCACTGGGTGGTTTAAAATCCTCTTAATAAATTCAGCATTTTATTTAGAAATTAAGGCTCCAGAGTCTGGACGGAGAGTGGAGAAGCACAGAATCTACTTTGGTCTAAGTCCAGTGTGATGTTTCCACAGTCAATGAGGATTAGGGGTACCATGCCATGTGCTGGTGTTGGTCCACTTTTGGATAAGTCCAAAATCAGGGCAGTCGTCTACCAGGACATTTAGACATGCTTTATTCACCGTGGTTATAAAAGCAAGGTGGACGGAGCCAAACCCCACAGATACATCACGGGCTAACAGACACCTGAAGCAACAATGCAGTTGAGCTAAAGGGTGCCATCGAGGTAGCCTGGGCTTCCTGAACACCTCAGCAGAACCGCAGGCTGCTATAGACCAAGTACTGAGTTAAAAGAATAACTCTGTAGTTGGTTAGTCTGGGTCCAACAGTCGGTCCTGATATTTCATAACTTCTATGTCAAGATTTTAAGTATTTAAGAACACTGGAAAAACATCCATCAAAACAAAAAATGACTTCATATTTTTTAGAAATATTCCAGTAATTTATTAAATATATCCATAACTAAAGTTATGGATATTTATTTGTGGCAATTCAGGCCCTCAATTTACAGTCAGTCTGTGCAGCACAGCAGAGGTTTTATTTACGCTGATATTTGAATGAATAATAATTATAATGAAACTGACTCCAGGCTCATTCTAGTTTGTCTATTCCAGACCGTCTGGGAAGCTAAACATCAAACTGTGTTACCTGGGATGCGTTGGTAATTGGAAGGCATATACCCAGGTCATTGACAGTGAGCTGCAGGAAGAGGGTGCTGAACGCCTGAGCCGAGGTCTGCTGAATGCCTGGCAGCTTGTCCACCACCTCCTTGGTGGCCATATGGATGTCGTTGTTGAGGGCCAGGCGCTGCTCGTTCCAGTCGTCATACGCTGCCTTGTAATTCAGCCAGAAGAGCACAGCTGCAGGTGGGAAAGAGGGGTTGGGGGCAGAATTGATATAAAACCTGCATGTAACCCAGACAAGTCAAGCATAGGAAATACAGTTTTTATGGGGCTTTTACAGAACTGATTTAATGGAAAGCAACATGAACTGAACCTCTGTCAAATGCCACAGGCTGGGCAAAAACAATCGGCCTGTTCAGAGTTATCAGCACAGCCTCCTTGTCTGATGAGCCACTTATTTCCTCCTGCAGGGCATTTCGCAGACCGATCCTGGTCCGGAAGTAGGCCACCTGGTGGAAGTCCGAGCCAGCCTCTTCGTATACCTGCAGGACAAAACAGAGTTGAAAGGGTCTCTGAAGCAGAGCGCATAGCAGAGGCATGCTTATCCATTACCTGATGCTTGACGATCTGTCCGAGCGCCAGGTTCAGGTCAACTTGGCATTTTCCGAAAAGCTTGAGGTAACTGCTGTTGCCTCCTGGCTGAGCCTTGCACTGGATTCTATTGGACAGCTCCAGCTCAATCAGGCCTGTCTCAAAGCGCACAGCCCGCATCGATGGAGTGGTGGCCGTCATCTGGATTCCCTGAAAACACAGACATGCCACCCCTCGGTAAGTAAGTTCTTCCGCTTGACCTCTGCGAGCATTTCTTCTTCGTTCAGTTAACATATTGAACATTTGTGGAAACCACACACCTTGAACATGAGACTGAGGGAATACAGCAGAATCTTTGGCTTGTCTGCATCTGTTGAGGTGTCGTGCTCATTCCACAGAGGGATCGGCTGTTCCCCTCCTGCAACACCAGAGAGCAGAACATCCATTCAGCAGTTCGTCTTATGAAGAAACATGAAGCACAGAGAAGATGCTGAGGTCTCACTGCAGCTGAAGGCTACATTTATTATTCTTTCCACAATGAGCCACTCTCTTTCGGACAATTACTTCGATCAGGCTCAGTGAGTTAAACCACCAGAATGAGGCACGTGACATCACCCGGTACGGCGGAGCGGGGGTACCACCCTGGAGCCAGACCTGGGGTTGGGACTTGTCAGCAAGGCCAGGTTACTCCTCGCGGGACCCGGCCGGGCCAATCCCGAACGAGGGACGCAAAGCCATCCCCCAGTGGGCCCACCACCTGCAGGGGGAACCGTGAGGAACTGGTGCAAAGAGGATCAGGCAGCAGACGAAGGTGGAGTCCTCTCCAGTTGCTAAAACCGACTCTAGGGACGAGGAATGTCACCTTGCTGGGGGGAAGGACTCTCAGCTTGTGTTTGACGTCGAAAGATTTCATCTAGAAATAGTCAGGCTCACCTCAACGCACCGTGTGGGCTCAGGAACCCAGGTCCTGGAGAACGGTTGGACTCTCTTCTAAAAGAAGGGTGGCTTGTCCTCTTCAGGATGGAGGGGCGTTCCTGCCTCAAGTGGAGGAGTTCAAGTATCTCAGGGTCATGAGGGAAGAATGGAGCGGGAGATCGACGGACGGATCGGTGCGGCTGCCACAGTAATGGGGCGCTGTGCCGGTCCGTTGTGGTGAAGAGAGAGCTGAGCTGGTTGGTCTACGTTCCTACCCTCACCTATGGTCATGAACTTTGGGTTATTTGATCCCAGACACAAGCGGCTGAAATGAGCTTCCTCCCTTAGAGATAGGGTGAGGAGCTCGGAGTAGAGCCGCTGCTCCTCCACATCGAGAGGAGCCAGTTGAGGTGGCTCGGGCATCTATACCGGATGCCTCCTGGACGCCTTCCTCGGGAGGTGTTCCAGGCACGTCCCCCCTGGAGGAGGCCCAGGACACGCTGGAGGGACTATGTCTCTCGGCTGGCCTGGGAACGCCTTGGGCTCCCCCTGGAGGAACTGGAGGAGGTGTCTGGGTGTCTGAGTCTGCTGCCCCCGCGACCCGGTCCCGGATAAAGCGGAAGACGACGAGTACAAGTACGAGTAGAAGTATTGCGGTGGACGTAAACAGAAATGGATTAGTGTCAGAGCCTCAGGGACTGTATGCTATGGCCCAGAATACTCAGACTATTCAGTGATTTAAGCAGAACCTCCAAGTGAAAGTTCTGTAAGGTGCAGTGTTTTAAAGTAAAATTTACTTTTTTGATCTGAGGTGAACTGGGTCACTGGAGCAGCAGAAAAACATAAGACAATAAAGATGAGTTCATTTAAACTGGTTGTTATCTGGGCACCGGCTTGGTGTTTATCACAGCTCATAAGCCTTCAGCAGGGTTCAGGTCAGGGCTTTCAAAGACCATTCCAGAAGCTCGATGTTTCACTGGTTCTAGAACCAGTCTGGATGAGTCTTTATCTCCAGGTTTCAACCATCTAGCTGATGGTTTGAGGTGAAATGGAGGTCGTCCTTCTGCTTCATTAGATCATCAGCCTTGTGGAGTACACAGGAGCCACTGCTAGAGAAACAGCCTACAGAATGATGCTACCTCTACCATCCTTGCCAGTTGTTACAGATTTAAAACTTTATTTTAAATTAAACTTTATCTTTTTAAAACAAACATCCTCAATAAATCATTAAAAGTCTAAAGCCAATAAAACCTGCATGGATGTAAACCTCTGACTGGAGTTGCATTTCCACAATAAAAGCCTAATGTAGAAGTTACCCTACCTGACACCTTCTGAATGACTTCATTCACTTCTTTCATGAAAACCTTCTGCAGAAAAACCAAGTGGTTGAGCAGGTCTGTAGTCAGGTTGTGTTCAAAGGAACCAATCTGTGCATCAGAACAAGAACAAACACCTTCAGACGTTTACCAGGATATTACATAAAGCACAGGAACAATTTCTGTTTGCAAATGAAGAACTAAACTTAATTACTGCATTAACAGTTTCTATGTTGGAGGTGGCACCATGTCTGGGTGCTGTTCTCACCTCGGCAACACATCGCAGGTAGTTTCCCTGCAGGTAGTTTCCCTGCTTTGCTGGGAAGTCGTCTGGAGCCCAGCTCTGGTCTGAATGGCTCTCATGGTCCTCCATGATGTACTCCCCTGACATTGTGACTGGGGGCAAACTGAGGCTGGCTGATGGAGACATGGTGGACATGTCCACTGGGGACACTTTGGACTGGAAGCAGAGCCTGTGGTTTGGCAACTCAAAGGTGAAACTGGTTTGTGCTCCTGAAACATGAGGAGAAAAGGGATCAGGATTGTGTTCTTGGACAGGAACCTACATAGACACAGACATAGATCACCTGTCATGCCATGGCTCTTCACTGCACCCATTTTGTACTCTGCTTTGAGGGAGGGCAGCAACGCTGCTCCGATGGTGATGCCGTCCATCATGGCGCTGAACTTGAGAACGATGGGCTTCTTCTCCAGTCCTTCAGGAAGCTGGGGGAACTCGTTGGCCTCGACGGGGGTCTGGTTGATGCTGGAAGCTTTGTCCGATGGTTGTGGGGTGGGCGTGTCCTCTCGGTGAGGTTGACTAAAGTCAAATATGGTCAGTCTCTTTTACAAAAACTCCTTTTAGGACCAAAGCAATACGTAACAAATGCCAGCCAATGAAAATGAGTGGGCGGGGCACTGATCTTCTATAGCTCATCCATCAGAGAGCAGCCAGACTTGAGGGGATGACCTAAAGCTCAGGTCTCATACTCGGACATAAAAAGGCCTCTTCTAGAAATTAGCTACGGCTGTGCAGGTCCAGAACTGTCACAGCAGGGACCTGGTTCTGGACAGAGTCTGCATAGTTTGGACCTGGGTTTGTGGACTAGGGGAACAACCCTTAATTTAAAATAAACGATGTTATAAATGCAAGAGCTTAGATTGATTGATTATCTTTTGTTTCCAGACCAGGAAAGAAATTAAATTACAGATGTTTCCAGACGATGTAGGAACTCTGCATTAAGGTGAGTGAAACCACTGGGTCCGTTCTGGGTGTAATCAATAGAACAAGGAAGGCAAGGAAATACTACTGACTGGATCTAGTTTCATTCACAGTCAGGAAGTCTGGCTTGCTGAAGGGATGTTGGCTGACCTGTAATGAAGACAAACCTCCTGTGGACACTTCTGTTGGACTTCAGTAGTGTTATTTTTGATACTGAAGAGGAAATCATGAAATACCAAACATGATTTAGGATTAAAACCTGAGATGGATTGAATTAAATATAAAGATTTTGTTTATCATGGTCAGACAGTGTGAGGATGTCTGGTCTAGAAACATTTTTCTTTTTTCTTCCTAAACAGATGCTCTTTGTTTGAAGCCCTTTAATAAAATCGAAAAAATGAACTATTAAAGAGAGAAACCCACCCGGTGGAGGGCTGGCGGATGAGGTCCGAGATCTGCTTGGAGAGCTGGTGTGAGCTGCGCACCATCATGCTGTGCAAGGTGGCCGGGTGTTGGGGGATGTTGATCATTATGGAGCCCACTTTGAAGACGGCAGCATTGTTGGTCTTCAGGCCCCGTTGGGCGCTGTACAGGGCCTGAGATTTGGCGATGGTACATTTGACGACAGTTCTGAAACACACAGGAGGGAAGTGGAATGAGTGGACAGGACACAAGCCTCGTTCCTGAGAAGGTGTGGACATGTGGATGAAGGTGGGATAACTGCCAGCTTCAAACTGTGAAACATCATGCAGATTCAGGACAGCATTCTTGTTTGAAAGGAATGTGCAAACATGACGGTGATACTGTGTGAATGAGAAGTCATGATTGGAGAAGTGACCACAGGGTATGCAAAAACACATGAAATGATCATATTTCACAAACTCCATAAAGATCTAGATCTGCTGCCTGCTTTAGTGTTCTGCTTATATGAAACCAACCTCAGATGTTTAACCAGCTGCCTTTACACAAACATTAACCAGTGATGGACCTGGAGAACATGAATGTCACATAGACTGCAACAAATGAGGGATGTATTCATGAGACGGTCGGTTTACTGAGGCACGAAGGCCGTTAGGGGCAACAGAAACATACAGAAACTCTTGTTTAGCGGTGCTGGTGGGAGATGTTGGAAAGTCCTCCAGTCTATGCAGTTTAGTGGGAAGAGAAAACAAAGTGGATGGAAAGAAGAAGAAAAAGAGCAGAGTTACGTGTTATAGAGCTATTAAGATAAAACAGCTTTCCACAGACAGGCTGAAAACAGCAGAAAGATCTCATAAATCTCGTACATGTACCTCAACAGTTAATTTATCAGACGTCGTTATCACAGAACATTTGCTTCTAACTTTCTGATTATGTCGTCTGTGTCTACGTGCATCACGATGCATCACCATCATATGTCTGCATGTATGAGAAGCAAGAAACCAGGAGTAGAACAACAAAACACAAGAAGATTCAGCTTTCAGTTGGAATCGTTTTGTTTTTTTACCGCAGGTCCTGTTCATGTTGGAAACGTTTGTTGAATATTAATGTTTGACATCCAAATATTTTATTCACTCATCTGTGTTGGAGCTTCATTTTTCACCTCGGTTTCTTTAAAACCATCAGTCCAAGAGCATTTCTTATGAATATTATTAAATCAACCTTATATATTATTATTATTATCATTATTAATAATAATGATAATAATAAGAAGAAGATAACTTAATCATTAACTTTACAGCACATTTAAATTAACTAACCATAATAATACAATAATAAAAAACATTTCTTACCTAATTACTTAAGTTAATTAGTTAAAAAAGTAAAGTAATATAATATTATAATTAGTTCATTAAATAAGAATCTTACTTGTTAAAACCCTTGCCACTTCACTCAATTTACTTCTTACTTAAATTGCACTATTTAGGTCAATATTTTTATGTTTTTATTATTTTTTAACATAAGTTATTTACCTACTAACTTTGGAGCAGTAAACAAGTGAATTTACTTGTTTACCATAATATTCTTAACCGAAAACCAATCAGATTTACTGCAGTAATTGCGCTAACATTTATTATTGCAACCAGTTCACTCATTACCTTAAGACAATATCTCCATATCTTTAATAATATATATATATAACTTCATTAAATAATAATTTAATAATTGCCTTAATGATGAATTTACTGAATAACTTCCCTAACTGTATCATCATCAATAATAATAACAACCACAAACTGATGGCTCTCATGGTCCGTGTTATACGTACTGAATGTCAGGTGTTATGCCCTCCAGCAGAACAATGTTTACTCCTCCTATGTGAGCTGATGCACACGTCTCTGTCATCTTCTGGTGAAGGATATCTGCACAAACACCATCATACAAAGAAATGACATCAAACAGCCAACTCCCATCCTTCAGGAGGTGCTCTTTGTTGGAGCAACAGTAATCCCACCCTTCATCTTCTCTTTCAGGGTGAAGGATCCGTGGATCTTCTTCAGTTCCGCTTCCATGGTCAGCCCACCGATGTCCGCCTCTAGATGCGTGCGGTTCACCATGCCGATGCCGAACACTATCAGCGTGACGTGCTGAGGCTCAGAGTTCACCAGGCTGCGTCGCCGCCCACCCGCTGCCAGCGGCTTGTTGGGCGTGGCATGTTCCTGCTGCTCGTTCTCAAAGATGACTTTACACAGCGGCTCGGAGGGACGACGGCCACCTTCTGCAGGACATGATGGGAGGAAAAAAAAAACATCATGTATGTTCGACTATACATTTCTAAAGTCCTGGATAATGCTATAATCCTAAATAAAACTGAAGATGAAAACTGAGCGACTCTAACAAGCTAATAATCACTTCAAATACAGTCAGTGAAACATGAAAATGTTTCAGCCTCTAAGGAACTCAATGTTGTCTAACTGACAGGTATTTATTAAATAATGAGACAGAGAGGCAGTCTGCCAACAGGAAAGCAGTGTGTGATGCTGGTGGACATGCTCGGTTAGGAGAAGCAGCTGATTTCCACCTGAAAGGCAGTTCTCCGGGGAGCTTTTCTCCAGGATGCCGGTGGGATCGGAGATGAGGGAGTAGAAGTTGAGCAGCTTGTACATGTTCTGCCAACATTCTGCTGACGGCTCACTTTGCTCCGACACTGTGATGGAGTCAGAGTCGTCCATCTGGATTGGCATGTGGTCAGCCACATCACGAGAGCCCTTCCTTGACACCTGCAGGCGTGATGCAGAACCCAGCGTTACGAAAGAAATGAACAGCTTGACAGAGGAACTCCTCCTTGAAGCACCAGGCTGATTATCAGAGCTACAGTTAGCAAAACACTGGTAGAACATTAGGAAGATCACACCATTTCAGCTAAAACTGCCTGCTCTGACTACAATCTGTTGGCTCCTCTCTAAAGTTCCTGAAGAGAAAGGACTGCCATATATAGACAAGTTCTATAGTCTTACACATCAGAACATAATGAAACGGATCAGGTCTTTAACAACAGAATCCACACTGCCATTAGAAGCCTCAGCTGCTGGACAGATGGTCTCTTATTTGACTCGAGAAAACTTTGGTAAACAGTGGAGATCATGATCCACCTCAAGGTACCCAGTTTCTGTAGCTGCAGAACAAGCCCCCATCATGATCCCTCCACCACTGTGCTTGACTGCAGGTACGAGGCAATTGGTCTCCTCCAAACATCTCTACTTTGGTCTCATGACTTTAAATCTATTGGAAGCAGCAGGGGTGTACTTAGTTTTTCACATTCATCTTTTCCATTTTGACTTCATCTTGGTTTGACAGATGATGAAAGTGTGGATTTTTATTATTTTAAGTATTTTACCCTAGAAGTGAAAAAGGGTGTACTTTCTTTTTCCTTTGTCTGTATATCCATGCTTTCTCTGTTTTGGTGTCTTTTTACCAAACAGTAAGAGTTAAAAAGGATTTTCTGCATCAACATTAACCGCCCCTAACGTTGCTACCTTAGAGGTGCGGCG